>NC_089774.1:10770158-10785158 GCF_040412425.1 Macrobrachium rosenbergii | reverse complement strand
TGAATTTTTTATTTTAAAAACTTAAATTTGGAATAAAATCGAGGAAATTTTAATGAGAAAACAGAGGAGAAAGATGTGGGACTTATCGAGCACTTAGCCTACACGACGACTTTTTTGTATATTTTGATTAAATTTAAGGTTTTTTAATTAAATTTGACATTTTATTATGATAAAACTATTAAATTATTAAATTTTGTATTTAATAATTAATTTTAATTTAAATTTCCGGACATTTTAATGAGAAAACCTAAGACAAAGATATCGAACCTATCGTCCTTTTACGAGTGCCTGAAAGGCTTCTTCGTAAATTTTGATCAAATTTGGTGTTTTATCATTATTTCGACCATTTTAATATGATAAAAACTACTAAAATATTAAATTTATAGTTTTAACAAATTAAATGTAAATGAAACTCATCAAAAATTAACTTTAGAAAACCGTAAAAATTCAATTAAAATGAAAACCAGTCTACCCCATAAGTCCCTCTCAGTGCAAACTCATCCCAAACTCATCCCAAAATGACCATCTTGAAGATCACAGATGATCATTACTCCTTGGAGATCATTACTCCTTGGAGAGCATTACTCCACAGTGATCATTACTGGGAGATCATTACTCCACAGTGATCATTACTCCAAGAAGATCATCACTCCTTAGAGATCATTTCTCGCACGCACGGGGAAGCTTCCCTAATTGCAGTCGGGAAATAGAATCTTCAAATAAGTATCACGAAGGAAAGTTGCATGGGGACGTCTTTGCAACTTAGCATCAAGTGTCAAGTTGCAACTTAGCATCAAGTAAAACTTGCAACTTAGCATCAAGTAAAACTTGCAACTTAGCATCAAGTAAAACTTGCAACTTAGCATCAAGTAAAACTTGCAACTTAGCATCAAATAAAACTTGCAACTTTGCATCAAGTAAAACTTGCAACTTAGCATCAAGTAAAACTTGCAACTTAGCATCAAGCACCTAGATAGCACTTACCCTTAGTAACCACTGAGTAATTACCGGGTATTACTTACCAAGTAATTACTGGGTATCTAATAGGAGAGATATGGAACGTATGAATTATTATTATTATTATTATTATTATTATTATTATTATTATTATTATTATTATTATTATTTAATGATGGGGGCGTTGACCTCTCTCTCTCTCTCTCTCTCTCTCTCTCTCTCTCTCTCTCTCTCTCTCTCTCTCTCTCTCTCTCTCATGAAGGTAAATGAAGGTGTTTTTACACACACAAATGTTTGTGTGAAATTGGATGTGTGTGTGAGAGAGAGAGAGAGACGGAAAAAAGTAAATTATTTGTATAATAAAAATATATACATGTATGTATGTGTGTGTGTGTGTGAGAGAGAGAGAGAGAGAGAGAGAGAGAGAGAGAGAGAGAGAGAGAGAGAGAGAGAGTAAAATTATCAAGGAAACTATTCAAATTTCTTATCTATTTTTATTTTTCCTCTCTTTTTTTTTCTGGGGGAAGGGGGGCTGAGCCCCAAACCCATAACCACCCGAAAGTAATTCCCCCAACCCCCCCTCCCCCAACCAACCAGCAATCCATCACCGGCAATTACAAACATAAACAAAAACAAAAAAAATAATTACCTTGAAATTACAGCTTCCAACCTAACCATCTTCTTAAGGGCCAAGATACCTCTGGAACCATTACCATAATTCCCCATCATAATTCCCCATTTATTCCCCATTTGAGTGAAATCCCCCAACCCTACATCTTCTCCCCCATTAAAATTCATGGGATACAAGACATGGGGGCGGATACAGAGCGGATACAAGGCGGATAAAGAGGCGGATACAAGGCGCCTCTTGGAAGAGTGTTTCGACCTGGGGTTGGTACTAATTTGTAGGCGTCGAGTTGAACACATGATAATGTTGGACTGACGAGAACCGTTTAGTGGCCTTTTGCTTTCTCTCTCTCTCTCTCTCTCTCTCTCTCTCTCTCTCAGGTGGCTGAACACAGCAGGGGTAGGGAGAGAGAGAGAGAGAGAGAGAGAAAAGTATCAGAATTCTCTAATCATGATTTTTGTATTTCAAAGAGAGAGAGAGAGAGAGAGAGAGAGAGAGAGAGAGAGAGAGAGAGAGAGAGAGAGAGAGAGAGAGAGAGAGAGAAATATCACAAATCTCTAATCATGACTGTTGTATTTCAAAGTTTATTATTATTATTATTATTATTATTATTATTATTATTATTATTATTATTATTATTATAACAATATCTCTACGATAGTTTAAAAAATTATTACGATAATTCGAGAATTATTTTCACATTTTGTATCAGTTATAATTCATTAATTTAATAATAATAATAATAATAATAATAATAATAATAATAATAATAATAATAATAATAATAATAATAATAATAATAATAATAATAATAATAATAATATATGACTATTTTCGGTGTATATTAAAATAAGTATGATATATATACAATACTAAATATATATATATATATATATATATATATATATATATATGTGTGTGTGTGTGTGTGTGTGTGTGTGTGTGTAAAATTACAAATAACCATCTTCACGCCCGTTTGGGCGTTAGGCGGCTTATCGCACGCGCATTAAGGTGGGCGAGAATGGGCGTGCTTTAAATTTAAAAGGACGAATTCCCGTAGAAATTCTCCCCAGATGGGCGTGGGTGGCTGGGCGTGAATTTGGGGATCACTCACGATGATGTAAATGAAAAATAATAGAAATATCTCAAGATGGGCGTGCGTGGGCCGCTCTCCTTGCAGACTACTTAACGATGGGCGTGTGTGGGCGTTATTAATAGGCTGTTAAGTGGGCGGCCGTGGGCGTATGATAGAGAAATAGGTAATCAACTCACCATAGACACAGATCTGCTTCCAAGGTGGCCATCTTGTACACTCTGACTCTCCAAAGCTGAATGGACGGAGTGTAGGCTTTTCTTGGACGACCTGGAATAAAGACAACAATGAGATTTTCTTGAAAAGACAATGTTTTCTTGAAAAGACAATGTTTTTTTGAAAAGACAATATTTTCTTGACAAGACAATGTTTTCTTGACAAGACAATGTTTTCTTGAAAAGACAATGTTTTCTTGAAAAGACAATGTTTTCTTGAAAAGACAATGTTTTCTTGACAAGACAATGTTTTCTTGAAAAAATATTTTCTTGAAAAGAAAATTTTTTTAAAAGACTATTTTCTTTGGAAAGACAATGTTTTTTGAAAAGGCAGTTTTCTTGACAAGGCAAAGTTCTCTTGCAAAGACAATTTTCTTGAAAAGACAATGTTTTCTTGAAAAGAGTATTTTCTTGACAAGACAGTATTTTCTTGACAAGACAATATTTTCTTGAAAAGACCATGTTTTCTTGAAAAGAAATTGTTTTCTTGAAAAGACAGTTTTCTTGACAAGACAATATTATTTTGAGACAATTTCTTTACTGAAAAAAAAAAATATTTCCTTGAAACAATCCCAGCTTATCCTATAATATACTATGTATCCTATATATACTCTAGAATATCCTACGCATCGTATAGAATATCCTAGAATAGCCTACGCATCCTATAGGCATCCTAGAATATCCTACACATCCTACAGGTCTCCTAGAATATCCTATGCATCCTCCACTTTATCTAAAAGCATTGAAAAATCCGCGTCTATCGCCAATCAAATATCCTATAACATCCCTCAATAAACCCAAGAATAACCCTTAAATATCCTAAGGATATCCTAGAATATCCTACATATCCTAAGGACATCCTAAGGGTATCCACAGGATCCGTGAACAGATGAATAATTACCTGTAATCACCAAGGAACCGCAAGTGACCACTAAATGCAGACGTCCCACGGGAAAAAAATAGGATAATTGGTCGTGTAATGCAGGAACTTGGCGGGCTCAGAGAGAGAGAGAGAGAGAGATGGACAGACTGACGGGGAGAGAGAGAGAGAGATGGACAGACTGACGGTGAAAAAGATACAGAAAAAGAGAGAGATAATTGGTCATTAAGACAGGAAAATTACTATAATTAGAGAGAGAGAGAGAGAGAGAGAGAGAGAGAGAATATCACATTACATACAGGAAAATGACTATAATGAGAGAGAGAGAGAGAGAGAGAGAGAGAGAGAGAGAGAGAGAGAGAGAGAGAGAGAGAGAGAGAGAGAGAAAAATTGAGACATTTCAAACAATTTGGGATCAAACAATCGTTCCATTGTTTCACTTTCCTTTCAAACACTTGAATCAAATAAACTTTTTTCTATTATTTGATATAATTTTTTTTCTGTCTTTTTTTTTAAGTTTGTCTATTGTTAGAACTTTTACTCTGTAGCTCACTCAATTTTTTTATTTTCGATTTCAGTTTTTCAGTTGTTTTGAATTTTAGTAATTTTCGATTTTAGTTTTTCAGTTTTTTTTTAATTTTAGGATTTTTTTTCTAGATTTAAATATAATTTTGTTATATATATATGTTTTTTTTTATTGTGAATATTTTAATTATTTTTTAACGTAATTTTTTATTTTAGTTTTTCTCAATATTTTTTCCTTAATCTTAGGAATTTTTAGTTTTTTAAAATGTAATTTTAAATTTATATATATATATATATATATATATATATATATATATATATATATATATATATATATATATATATATATATATATATATATATATATATATATATATACAGTATATATTTACTGAATATGTTAATATTTTTTATTTTAAGTTATTTTTTGGTATTTTTTTAATTTTATAAAAAAATTTAGTTTTTAAATTCAATCTCGTTTTAAATTTCATTTATTCAATTTGCGATTAAATTTCTTATATTTTTCTGAAATATATAAGAGAACTCGATCTTCCATTACTCTCTCTCTCTCTCTCTCTCTCTCTCTCTCTCTCTCTCTTTCAAATTTCATTGCGGTTTTTTTTTCTAAATCGTGTGTGTAACCATTTCCTGTCGGCTGTGGTTCGAGGAACTTCCCACAATGCTTCGCTCGCTGACGAAGCTTTGTGAGATCTTATTGATATTTTTTTATTTTTTTATTTCCAGATATATTACAAATGAATTCAATTTCTGATATTTTTATCAATATTATATATCTTATTTATTCATTGTTTGGTTGTTATTGATAATAATAATAATAATAATAATAATAATAATAATAATAATAATAATAATAATAATAATAATAATAATATCACAATTATGATCAGTATTTAAATGATAGAATTATTATTATTATTATTATTATCATTATTATTATTATTATCGTATATACTAATGATTCAATAGTCATTAATACAATTAATTTATTATTATTATTATTATTATTATTATTATTATTATTATTATTATTATTATTATTATTACCTAAAATAATAGAACCATTTCTCCTTACTCTTAATATCATATTATTCAAATCTCCCACCCACCAACAATCTCCACCTATCTCCTCCTCAATCTCCTCCCTCTTCCTCCCTCTCTCCCTCTCTCTCCCTCTCTCCCTCTCTCTCCCTCCCTCCTCCACTTCCTCCTGCCTTTCACATTTCTCATGAGGCTGACGTAACATTGGGAACGTTACCAGACCACATTAGCAACAAGAAACATGATGGCGGCCTTCAGAGAGAGAGAGAGAGAGAGAGAGAGAGAGAGAGAGAGAGAGAGAGAGGCGGGGAAGAAGTCTTCTGTACTAGAGAGAGAGAGAGAGAGAGAGAGAGGGGGGAAGAAGTCTTCTGTACTAGAGAGAGAGAGAGAGAGAGAGAGAGAGAGAGAGAGAGAGAGAGAGATGGAATCTTCTTCACTAGAAAGAGAGAGAGAGAGGGAGAGAGAGATGGACGAGAGTTCTGTACTCGAGAGAAAGAGAGAGAGAGAGAGAAGACTTCTATACTAAAAAATAGAGAGAGAGAGAGAGAGAGAGAGAGAGAGAGAGAGAGAGAGAGAGAGAGAGAGAGAGAAAGAGAGTGAGAGAGATTTCGGCAGACTTTCCATAGCCATAGTTAAGCGTCATTAGGAGGACCAACCCTCGGGTCAAATCTCTTTCTCCATATTCTTGAAAGTTTTCCTCATTATTCTTCAGATTATTATTCAATATTCTTTTAAAATATGCGTCCTATATTCATGAGCTTTCTTTTCTCTCTATAAAAAATAATTTTTTCAGTTCCATCTAAGAATTTTTTATCGGTTTTATATATTTTATTTTTCTGTCTTTATGGTTGTTTAATCATCTCTCTCTCTCTCTCTCTCTCTCTCTCTCTCTCTCTCTCTCTCTCTCTCTCTCTAAAAAAATTAATTTTCTAAATTTTATTAAAGATTTTTTTATCTATTTTATATATTTTCTTTTTCTGTCTTTAAGGTTGTTTGACCATCTCTCTCTCTCTCTCTCTCTCTCTCTCTCTCTCTCTCTCTCTCTCAAAAATAATTCTATAAATTTTATCAAATTTTTTTTATCTATTATATATATTTTCTTTTACTTATCATCGAGTTTGTCTGATCATCTCTCTCTCTCTCTCTCTCTCTCTCTCTCTCTCTCTCTCTCTCTCTCTCTCTCTCTCAAATACGGATCCTTTCTTTAATGATATATCATTTTTCCGTCAGAGAAACACGCAACAAGAAGGGTAGACAGAGAGAGAGAGAGAGAGAGAGAGAGAGAGAGAGAGAGAGAGAGAGAGAGAGAGAGAGAGAGGACAATGGAATGTCAGCAAAAAATTGGTCAAAATTTGTACCCTGTCTATTTCTACAACTAGTGGATCGATGTATGTTAAAAAATCATTTTTTAAGCTTTATTTTTACACGTTATTAAAATAATTTGGTTAATATATTTTGTATCATAATAATAGTAATAATAATAATAATAATAATAATAATAATTATTATTATTATTATTATTATTATTATTATTATTATTATTAATTCCATAAGGATAAAATTTAAGATTATGTTCCTGTCGAACAAAATATTCAAATACTCAAGAACAGAACAAAATTGATAAAAAAAAAAACAGATAAAAATACGATTTAAAAAATCAGTTTTTATTTGATTAAAACTTCTGCTCGGATCATGTGATAAAATTCCTTGAAATCTGGCACAAACTTGTCAAATCGTTTTGATTTATCGACTGAATTAGCCATAATTGCATTTCCAATGTCATTCCGGGTAATCTAATATATGTACGTATATATACTTTCTATTTTATATATGTGTGTGTGTGTGTCTGTAACAGCTCTATTCAAACCCATTCTCTGCATCACACCTGTCACTTTTAGAAAATAAAAAAAGTAAAAAATGCGCAATCGAGTTTTCTGTACAGCCGCTACAGCGTATATAATCAAGGCCACCGAAAATGGATCTATCTTTTGGTGGTCTCGGTATAATGCTGTATGAGCCGCGGCCCATGAAACTTTAACGACGGCCCGGTGGTGGCCTATGCTATATCGTTGCCAGACGCACGATCATGGCTAACTTTAACCTTAAATAAAATAAAAACTACTGAGGCTCGAGGGCTGCAATTTGGGATGTTTGGTGATTGGAGGGTGGATGATCAACATTCCAATTTGCAGCCCTCTAGCCTCAGTAGTTTTTAGGATCTGAGGGCGGACGGGAAAAGTGCGGACAGAATAAAGTACTTACAGAAAAAGTGACGGAATGAACAGACATAAAAATGCGGACAAAAAAAGTGCTGACGGAAGAAAAGTGCGGACAGAAAAAGTGCGGACAGAAAAATGCGGACAGAAAAAGTAGGGACAGAAAAAGTGGACAGAAAAAGTGCGGACAGGAAAAAAGTGCGGACTGAAAAAGTGCTGACAGAAAAAAGTGCGGACAAAAAAAGTGCTGACAGAAAAAGTACGGACAGAAAAAGTGCGGACAGAAAAAGTGACTCCGAAAAAGTGCGGACAAAAAAAAGTGCGGACTGAAAAAGTGCGGACGGAATGAAGTGCAGACATAAAGATGCGGACAGAAAAAAGTGCTGACAGAAAAAGTGCGGACAGAAAAAAGTGCGGACTGAAGAAGTGCTGACAGAAAAAGTACGGACAGAAAAAGTGCTGACAGAAAAAGTACGGACAGAAAAAAGTGCTGACAGAAAAAGTGCGGACAGAAAAAAGTGCGGACTGAAAAAGTGCTGACAGAAAAAGTACGGACAGAAAAAAGTGCGGACAGAAAAAGTGCTGACTCCGAAAAAAGTGCGGACAAAAAAAAGTGCGGGCAGAAAAAAGTGCGGACAAAAAAAAGTGCGGACAGAAAAAGTGCGGACTCCGAAAAAAGTGCGGACAAAAAAAAGTGCGGACAGAAAAAAGTGCGGACAGAAAAAGTGCGGACAGAATAAAGTGTGGACGGACAGACAAAACCGTCACAATAGTTTTCTTTAACAGAAAACTAAAAATTGAGTGAAATTGGTCAAATAACCACGCTATTTGTGGTCAGCAATTTCAGAGATTTCTGACAGAGCAGATTGCGTCAGATTGTCAGACCTGACAAAGAAAAAAACAAACAAACATAGACCACAAACGTAGAATTGACAAAGAAACAAATAAACAAACATAGACCACAAACGTTTAGTGGAATTGCTAAGTAAAACATTAGTTTTGGAGCGATTCTTGAGATTGGCTGGGAAATTATACGCTTGGGATTATTTGTGGGAGAAACATTACCTGATTTGGGGATAAATGAAAGAGAATAGATTCTATTTTGAGATAGGTAATAGACCCTTGGATAGAACTAGATAGAAAAACATATATAAAGTTGGGAATAAAAGAGAATAGATTCTATTTTGAGATAGGTAATAGACCCTTGGATAGAACTGGATAGAAAAACGTATATAAAGTTGGGAATAAAACAGAATAGATTCTATTTTAAGATAGATAATAGACCGGTGAATAGATGCAGATAAAATATAAGATATAAAATATATAAAATATACAAAATATCAACCTCAGATTATCCCAAACCCCTAGACAATTTCTTAAGTTGGGACTGAATGAAATTATTGTGGTAGAAATTCTGGCTGTTTTGAGAGACAAAAAAGTGAATAGGTTCTATTCCGAGATAGATAATAGACCGGTGAATAGATGCAGATAAAATATAAGATATAAAATATATAAAATATACAAAATATCAACCTCAACTCACCTCAAACCCCTCGAAAGCTTCTTCAGATTCGATTCACTCAACCTCGGAGTTGGGGATTCCATGCGCAGGGCGCGTTTCAGATCTGGAAAAGTTTGAATAAAATTAATGAATTTCTTGATTAATTCCAGTTCCCTATTTATTCATTTAACCTTTCAGCAACTTGTTTGTGTGTCTGTTTGTTCGTACGTTGTTTGTGACGAGTGTTTTTTTTTTTTTTTTGGAGAGTTATTGTGGCTTGTGTTTGCGAGAAGATAGGAGGAATTTGATGAATAATAGCGAAAGAATTTGATAAATGACACGCGTCAGGGGAAAGAGAGAGAGAGAGAGAGAGGAGAAATAACGGAGAAAGAATTTGCTATTGACACGTGCCAGGGGAAAGAGAGAGAGAGAGAGAGAGAGAGAGAGAGAGAGAGAGAGAGAGAGGATTATTGGATAAAAGAATTTGATAATGACACGCGCCGGAGGAGAGAGAGAGAGAGAGAGGAAAGTAGAAATTTGAAAGAATTAGGAAGGTGAATAATGCATTAAGAGACAGACAGAGAGAGAGAGAGAGAGAGAGAGAGAGAGAGAGAGAGAGAGAGAGAGAGAGAGAGAGACGGCTGTCTTTTGTGTGTATGGATAGAGAAAAAGGGATCCTGAAATTATAGGATGCCATGTAAAAAGGAATCCCTATTATTCCTCAGCTTTTGTTAGGTACAGAGAACAGGGGGGAGTCCTTTTTTTATCTCTTTTATTTATTGCTTTCCTTAGAGGTTCCAAAGTCTTTTTTTTTCTTTTATTATCATACTAATTTATCATAATTTTAGAATATATTTTATATATAATTATTGCTGTGCAAAAACTGACTGATTTTCAGAAATTTGATTGAATTTTTCAAACTTATATTTAAGACACTGAGATTTTAAATAGCTGGTATGTAAAGTTCTTAATATTTTAAAAATGTTTCGATCATTTTATAATTTATAAATGTCTAATCAGCCACTAAATGTCAAAATGAACGAAGATAAAAGGAATTTCAATTTAAAATGCCATTGCTTACTTAGGTAATATGTGTCGCAGCTCATAATTTTTCAAGTTCAGAGTCATATTTCATAATGTTTCGGACAATCCAGCGTTATTTTCAGGCATTAAAAAGAAAATATGAACGTTTATTTACAAAAAAGGCCTATAGAAATTTTTGAAATATCATCTCAACTTTAAACAAAAATTTTTAACTTTTCTCAACTTTCATGAAGAGACGAATCGAGCAAAGCTTTGGGAATCCCATAGATATTCGTCCACATTTCATAATGTTACGTCCATAAATCTAAGCTTAATTCTTTAGGAAATGAACGAATGAAATGGAAACTTACGATCATAAAGAAAAATCTCCCTTTCGCGTAATTGATGCTTGTCAAAGTCCCCGTATTATTTGTTTTGTTTTGTTTTTCATTTATTTTTTCTTGTTCAAGAAAACGTGACGAAGAAAAACTGCTTATCTGTGATCAAATGGTGTCTTTGAAAGTTGTTTTGTGACTGTGTACTTGTTTTTATTTGTTTGTTTGTTGCTTAAAAGTAAGCAGTGATGATAAAGTATGATATTAATTGTTATGGGTTCCTCATGTGTAGACGAATTATTTTATAAACAAATATCTAAAAATATTTAATGTTAGACTCGTGGCAAGAGAGAGAGAGAGAGAGAGAGAGAGAGAGAGAGAGAGAGAGAGAGAGAGAGAGAGAGAGAGAGAGAGAGAGAGAGAGAGAGAGATGAGAAATAATACTAAAAGACACAGCGTGGCCCTGGTATAATATAGCTAGCTGAAAAGAGAGAGAGAGAGAGAGAGAGAGAGAGAGAGAGAGAGAGAGAGAGAAATAATAATAAAAGAGTAGCTAGAAAAGAGAGAGAGAGAGAGAGAGAGAGAGAGAGAAATAATACTAAAAGACACAATGTGTCCCTGGTAGCTAGCTGAAAAGAGAGAGAGAGAGAGAGAGGAGAGAAACAATACTAAAAGACACAGAGTTGCCATGGTAGCTAGCTGAAAAGATAGAGAGAGAGAGAGGGAGGAGAAGCACTACTAGAAGACCAAAACGTAAATATTCGGGCGGCGCGACCTTGTGTCCACGAGAAAAACAAATATATTTGGCCCCTAAATTGTTACCCTGACTTCGATAACAAGGGAGATAAGGGCTCGGGACATCCATTGGACAGGGTGTCCCCTTAGAAGGGTGGAGTGGGGGCTATATGCCTAAAATGGACGAGATTATTCGATGTGTCTAGTGTCCAGGTTGGACTAAGTAATCGCTTGTTCGATTTTGTGAGAATTGATTTGATTTGAAGATTATTTTCTCTCTTTTTATGAGTATTATTTGTGTTTTATGGTTTATTTTCGTTATTCAATAAATAAATAAGTTATTTTTATATATAGTTTATCTTTTTTATTGTCTATTTTGGCTCTATAAATATATATTAACATTATTCGAATCTCTTCAAGAGTTTCGAATGCAGAAATATATAAGCGCAATCAAACCGTTTGTCCGATTGGATTTAACAAGGACTTAGATTCTTCAAATGGAATTTTTATTCAAATTTCAATCGATTTACCTGATCATAGACACATTAACATAAATATTTTTCAAAAACTTAATTTTTTATTAATATTTAAAGGAAAATCTCTTTCTTAAACAATTAAAATGGCATATCAAAGTCACTTGAAGCCATTCGAACACCGAGGTCGTGTTGATATACCTTTATTTGGTTTCAATAAACAAACGGGTCTGGTTTAGCAGTTGCTAAGTTGTCTAGTTATTGCCAAATCGAAATATATAAATATATATATAATTATATACGTAAATTTATCCATTCTTTCAATTACAGATACGTAACATTTATATATTTACACAAATTTACACAAATATTAAGTTACAGATTTTAAATCGTATTCACTATACCTTGTCAAGTACACCCTTAGACACCTATATCTCTATGTGCTGCGTGTCTGTGTGTTTTTGTGTGTGTGTCCCTAACGCGGAACTATGGGTAATCTGACTCATAATATCTCCCAACGTCTCCCAAAGCCTCCCTATCAAAGCTTCAATCTCCCACGTACTAATTAATTCTGCTATCAAGTTCATCTGAATTTTTATTGTCGCACTTTTTTTTCTGTCCGCCCTCAGATCTTAAAAACTACTGGGGCTAGAGGGCTGCAAATTGGTATGTTGATCATCCACCCTCCAATCATCAAACGTACCAAATTGCAGCCCCCTAGCCTCAGTAGTTTTTGAGATCTGAGGGGTGACAGAAAAAAGTGCTGACGGACAGACAAAGATAGTTTTCTTTTACAGAAAATTAAAAATCGTGGATGACGAGGCTAAAATGATAAGGTTACAGTTTCCTTGAATTATATATGAAAACCTTAAATAATCATAGATTTTAAAGCAAATGAAACGATAAATAATAATAATTCCTTCATTAACCACAAGCAAGCAAGCAACTTTGGCGGGCCGACATCAAGTACCGTCACAGAGAACGCGCCCTGTACACAAACCCACTCAGACGTGAGACAAAAAATAAGTGAAAATTAAAAAGCACGCCAAGAAGAAGAAGAAGAAGAAGAAGAAGAAGAAGAAGAAGAAGAAGAAGAAGAACTGTTCTCCCTCTACGCCTTATTACCAGACGGAAATAGAGTTCAAAAATACGTCACGTAGCTTCTTGATGTCGTTACGGGCTGAACTTTTCCTGCTCAAATCGCATTGTGTCCCGCTTGCAAGCGCTGGGTTATCATATGGAACGCTCCTTCTGTTCTCTCTCTCTCTCTCTCTCTCTCTCTCTCTCTCTCTCTCTCTCTCTCTCTCTCTCTCTCTCTCTCTCTCTGGCCGAAATACCAGGGCGAGTAATGGCTTTTGTAATAAGGTTTTTAACCAACCAGCTATGCCTATAAACTTAATATACAATTATATGGAACGATCCTTCTGTTCTCTCTCTCTCTCTCTCTCTCTCTCTCTCTCTCTCACAGATTGCTCTTTTAATTACCAGTTATTGCTTTTTATTTTATTTACATAATTATGAAATTCTTTTTTATAATTATTTTTAAAATCAGAAAGTAAATATATATTTTCCTCTGGTCATTTCTCTCTCTCTCTCTCTCTCTCTCTCTCTCTCTCTCTCTCACGCACAGACATTGCTCTTTTAATTACCAGTTATTGTTTTTTTATGATTTACATAATTATGAAATTCTTTATTATTTTTTCAGATCAAACATTTTCCTCTGGTCATTTCTCTCTCTCTCTCTCTCTCTCTCTCTCTCTCTCTCTCTCTCTCTCTCTCTCTCTCTCTCTCTCTCTCTCTCTCTCTCTCTCATTGCTCTTTTAGTTGCCAGTTACTGTTGTTTTTTATTTTACATAATTATGAAATCCTTTTTTACAATTATTTTCAAATCAGAAACCAAATACAATTTTCCTATGGTTATTTGAGATCTCTCTTGTGTTATACCTCATTATTATAATATTAAAATCAACCCTTTGTATTAAAATATAATACTATTGGTCTGCAACCGGACGATTATTAAATCTAATCGTCGTACATCAGGCACCCTTCCATTTCCAGACAATGGCTCCTCGTAACTGTGACATCATGACGTATGCTAAAACAGTTATTTGTTTATTTTTTAATATAAGATCAATTTTTTAATTGTTGCAAGATTTATTGTTGTTTATTCTGGGGGAGGTTCTGAATTAATCTTATAAAATATAAATGCCAGGAATCTATAAAGATCAAAATCTTTCATTTTAAATTGAATTGTAGGCCTAACGGGACTAAAGTGTGGAGTCTGAGATGTTTGATGTCTTGAAAATAACAGAAAATATTATCTGGAAGAGAGAGAGAGAGAGAGAGAGAGAGAGAGAGAGAGAGAGAGAGAGAGAGAGAGAGAGAGAGAGAGAGTAAATGCCAGGAATCTGTAGAAGTCCAAAAATCTTTACTTTTATAAGTGGGATTATTGGCCTAATGTCTAAGATGTTTAATGTTTTAAATTGACAGAGAATATTATCCGGAAAAGAGAGAGAGAGAGAGAGAGAGAGAGAGAGAGAGAGAGAGAGAGAGAGAGAGAGACGGAATCCCTTGATAGAAAAAAAAAACAGGTAACTTAATCTCGAAACAACCAGCGGAGATCAGCATTGAAATGTGCCTAGTCAGCACTTGTCCCAATGCGTTGGATAAACTCCCCTGGCTATGACTTAGGCTTCGCCTGTGTTAGATGAATGTGATTAATTTTATTAATATATATATGTGTGTGTTTGTGTGTGTATGTAAATATATATGCAAGGTTCCACGTTTTTATATTTTTAAATAAAAACCAACTGTATGAATTTATTTATTAGTTGCTATATATATTTGTATATGTATGTATGTATGTATGTATATATATATATATATATATATATATATATATATATATATATATATATATATATATATATATATATATATATATATATATATATATATATATATATATATATATATATATATATATTCCTGGACCTCTGTACGATAATAGGGCAGACACTGATCTCCTGTTTCTTATATACATTATATATATAAAATTCCACATTTTCTATATTTCTAAATAAAAAACTAACAGATAATTCTTTTTTATATAACCACCATCTTTCAAGATCATCAGTAACTGATAATTATTAGTAAGCATAAACATCCCACGTGTCTAAAAAAAAATAAATAAATAAACCAAAAACATTCGACTGACTCTGACAGGACATAGACCTGACAACATTCCAAGCCTGAATTACTGACAACACCTTTACACCTTTTCTCAGTGACATTTTCAACAGCTTTTGATTTTTTTTTATTTACTTTTTTTAGTATTGTTTCTTTCGTTAATTTCTTTTG
>NC_089774.1:10747658-10767658 GCF_040412425.1 Macrobrachium rosenbergii | reverse complement strand
CGGCGTGAGAACTGACGACGGAGGAGAGGTAAAGCTTTCGCAGAGACGCCGCGCAGATCTTCGGAAAGATCTCGGGCCTAATGTTTTGGGTGTTAGTCCATAATGCGCTCTGGTGCCCTTCCAAAATGCTGTTCTTTTGGGCCCTTCTAAACTCGTTCTCATATCTGGCTTGTTGACATGGTAGTATCTAAGTGCCAGAGATGTTTTTTGAGTATTCCTGGGAGTCTAAAATCTACATTAGTACTAATAGAAGCCTCGGAATCGAACAAAAATTGCCTGCTAAAGGCTTTTTAGGCCTAAGTAGGCCTGTGTGGCTGAGGGTGGGTGGACACCCGGTCACCTCCAAACACATTTTGACAATTTTATTGCCGTAGAGAAAGGATTTTAACGCCGTGTTCCATTTGGTCAGAGAGAGAGAGAGAGAGAGAGAGAGAGAGAGAGAGAGAGAGAGAGAGAGAGAGAGAGAGGCTGGTTGATCTTGCTCGAGATTTGCTTCTTATTTACAGATTGAAAAACATGGAGAGAGAGAGAGAGAGAGAGAGAGAGAGAGAGAGAGAGAGAGAGAGAGAGAGAGAGAGAAATTTAATGTCAATTCCTCTGCACTTACTTTCAATAATCCCCCAATTCCGGACTCCCGTATGCGTGACCCACAGGAATCAAACAACACCCACTTTGCGGTCCGGAATTACATCAGAAGAATACAATATTAGGTACATTACAAAATGCATAAGTTCACATCGTTCCCAGAATTATGACAGTTACCGAGGTCCTACGGAAAGTCCTTTGGGAGGAGATCCCAGGAGGATGTTTGGGGGTCATTTTGGCCCTGAGGGCCTTCGGGTTTGCTGGTCGTTATGCATAGATACATATGTATATACTTCCTGATGATTATTTTGCTTTTTCTGAAATTCCAGTAAATATTTCCTGGTTATTTTCCAAAAGCCATCCCCAAACATTAAATGTTTCAATACTTAGGTGTGCATATACATATACATATTCCCTAAACGTTGGACAAAATCATTGAGGTATGTATACATGTATATATGTATATAACATATATGCATAATAACACTATATACCGATTACCCCATGAAAACCCACCTATTGTAAGAAATACTTTAACGTTAAACAAAGTCATTTCAGTATGTATACATGTATATATGTACATATACAACACACATATGCATAATAACATTATATACAAATTCCCCCCCACAAAACCACATTGGCAGGTCAAACAAAGGGGTGAGAGAACAGGTCCAAATTGGTGGGAATTTTCGAGTGTACCAAGTTCACCCCAAGGTCCACTTCGAGAGTTTCCTGTCCTGAGGCTAAATTCAGAATTTTTTTATTTATTTCTTATTTTCATAATTTTTCTCACTTTTGTCTAAGTTCCTCATCTTGTTTTGTCTCTTATTTATCACATATTTTTTTGACTTATTTTTCATTTATATTCCTCCTCTATTCTTGAAATTGTCTTCTTAGCTCATCAAAATCCCCAGGAATAAATATCACGTAGCTTTGTGTGTTGGAGAAGGTTACAGCTAGCTTTGTGTGTGTGTGTGTGTGGAAAATTCGTGATGGAGAGAGATTTAGCCTTTTGTGTTTGTATGTGTGCTGTGGGAAAAACCAAAATGGCTTTGTGTTTCATTTGTGTGTTGGAGAAACTATCTAAATAATAATTTTGTGTTGGAGTAAAACTTAGTGGCTGGTTTATGCATATTTGTGTTGGAGGAACGATCAGATAGCTTTGTGTGTGTATGTATATTAAAGCGAGACGTTTAAATATCTTTGAGTGTTGGAGTAAAAAGCAGTATCTTTTTTTTTTTTTACACATTTTACACATTTGTGTGTTGGAGAACCAGGTTTGTGTGTAGAGTACGCCGCGTCTATGTGAGGATTATGTGGCTTTGTGTGAGGGAGATTGGGAAGTGTGTACAGTGTCTTTGTGTGATTAATATAAAATTGTGTGCTATTCAGGAGTGAAAAGTGGAAAGCTTTGTGTCTGATTGACAAGCAGATATTGCTAATGACTTTGTGTGTGCACGCATGTAATTGTGTGTTGAAGAGCTGGAGTTGATCTTCTTTCTCGGCCCGAAATGGTTAGAAACGACTTCGGTTTTCCTTATAGGACCGAGGGCTACCTCTTCTGGCCATGCGCCATTGTACAAAGCTGCGTGCTATGCCTGTCACTCCCAAACTTGGGTATGTGAAGGAGCGTGTTTGATTGAATGATACCCACGTGGTGGGTATGATTGAGCAGGTTTTGTTGGCATGATGGGCCCACGTTTCACGTGCGTGTAAAGTGTGGCCGAAGGTTTAGAGTTGGGAAATATTTTTAGGGGGGAATTTTGACCCGTAACTTGGAAGAAGAGGAATGGTGTGCCTGGTAGACATTTTCAGTTAGAAAGAAAAATTGTAAACAATAGGAAATTTTATGGATGTTTTTCTACAGTGAGATGAATAATAGGTTAAAATAACTAAAAATACATCTATGAAACAATGGAAGAAGATTTTTCAAAGAAATTTTTGACATAAATTTACAAAAATATTGCACAAATCGAAAAAAGTTCAAGTTGGCTCCCAAGAAGCAGAGAAAAAGATACGACTAACGGAACGAAGACGAGAGAGAGAGAGAGAGAGAGAGAGAGAGAGAGAGAGAGAGAGAGAGAGAGAGAGAGAGAGACCTCAGCCACAAAGAGATTTTTCTCTCAGTCATCTCCGTCTTAATTGTCTCTTTATCCTAATCATAGTGAGCTATGACCTGGAAACTAATTAAGCCTTTTTATCTCCCTAATTTGAGGTGCATCAGCTGTGACAACCCTCATTTCTTCTCTGCCTCTGTGCATGTGTGTGTATGTACGTGTATGTGTGTGTATGTGTGCGTGTTTGTGTGAGTGTACATACAAAGGCATATGTGTGTATTATGTTTGTGTGTGTGTGTCACAGTAGACAATAAGAAACCTCGTATAACTGTCTTCAGTGATGCCTTTATTGGAGAGAGAGAGAGAGAGAGAGAGAGAGAGAGAGAGAGAGAGAGAGAGAGAGAGAGAGAGAGAGAGTTCCCTACAGTATACACTTTTATCAGTAATTATAATAATAATTCCTCTGGCTATAATGATTATCATAACATGAATAAAAAATTGAAAATCAGAAAATCATCATTTTTTAAACCTAGGTCACATTAGGTCAGGTACTGATAGGTTGACCTGACCTGACCTGACCTTGAATTACTTGAGAAGACAGACTTAACATTCAGACATCAATTTTGTGAATTAAAATGTTGAGTTCTTTTCAAACAAGTATGATAAAATATAAACTCTGATAAATGGCTGTTCTGTGAGAATGAGAATTATCAGCAAATATATCCCTGCTATTTATAATTCCACAATATTCACAATTATTTATACAAAATTATAATTATCAACAATTATTTTCTCACAAATAATGCTGTCTATGCTTCCACTAACCCAAAATACACAAATATACAACACTCAAAATAACTGTCTTGGCGGACATGTATAAAAAAAAATCTCTCTCTAATTATATCGGATATCTATTGTTTACATTTGACAGTGTAACCAACCACAGTCCTTACCAGGGTTGCCAACAGTCATGGGGTCTTTGCATATCACAAGAGGGAATGTAAATTCAAAGCTGAGGTCATGGCGCGTACGCCAATCGAGGTCACGCCGTGCCAGGGGGACTATGGCAAAAGGTCAAAGGTCATTGCATAACATAAGGAGAGAGAGAGAGAGGGATTAAGTTATTATTATTATTATTATTATTATTATTATTATTATTATTATTATTATTATTATTATTATTATTATTGTTTTATTATTATTATTTTTTTTATATTATTTTATTATTATTATTATTATTATTATTATTATTATTATTATTATTGTTTTGGTTAATTATTATATTTTTTATTTTCATTATTATTCTTTTATTTTATGTTAATTCTATTTTTTTATTTTATTTTCTTTTATTTTATCTATTATTATTATTATTATTATTATTATTATTATTATTATTATTATTATTATTATTATTATTACAAAAAATATTTAATAATAAAAATAATAAAGATAAAACTAATCAATAATGAAATTAATGATGAAAATAATGATAATAATAAAAAGTAAAATTCCTAATAAAATAAATACAATAAAAATAAAAAAAAATAGAAAATATAAATAAAAAAGAAAACAATAAAATTAAAAAGATAAATAAAAATAATAAAAAAAAAATTTTTACACTTGACATTATTATTATTATTATTATTATTTATTATTATTTATTATTATTATTATTATTATTATTATTATTATTATTATTATTATTATTATGTAAAAATCCTTCACTATACCATCACAACCACAATAAATCACTATAGCTTTTTCCTCAGTCATCATATTCACTAGCTCTCACCATTTCACCATCACTGTAGTTATTCATTAATATTCTGCGACGCTTCCACGCCAGAGGTTGTATAGGGCGTGTCCCGAGAGAGAGAGAGAGAGAGAGAGAGAGAGAGAGAGAGAGAGAGAGAGAGAGACAGACAGACAGACAGACAGACAGACAGACAGACTATTTACTACCAGGAAAATGTAAGTATGGGTTGTGTCTGCAAGTGTATATGTGTATGAAATTGTTTGTGTGTGTGTGTGTGAGAGAGAGAGAGAGAGAGAGAGAGAGAGAGAGAGAGAGAGAGAGAATATTTACACCCAGGAACACCATTAGTATGTTTGTGCATATGAGAGAGAGAGAGAGAGAGAGAGAGAGAGAGAGAGAGAGAGAGAGAGAGAGAGAGAGAGAGAGAGAGAGAGAGACTATTTACACCCAAGAATACCATTAGAAGGTTTGAGCAGAGAGAGAGAGAGAGAGAGAGAGAGAGAGAGAGAGAGAGAGAGAGAGAGAGAGAGAGCTGAAAAAAACTAGTTTTTATTCCCTGACTTGTAAATATGACATTCTATTATCAAATATATCATTACTTCACATATTTCTTCATGCCATATCTTGACCTTTAAATTTTGAAACCCACCCCTGTAGGCCTATAAAAAAACTCAAATTTAAAATGTTTATGTATGTCTCAGTAGGACTGACGTCACATCAGTGAGGCATATATGTAAATGAATGTCATGATGACACTTTTAACATTTTAATAGGACAGCAATGTGACACAAATACTTCCTGAAACAATAATTGTCTCAGAACTCTCTCCTAATTAAACTGCTACAAGTATTGTTTGCAAATTAGCCTATTTATTAAGGTAAATGCATACCAGGACACCTATTGTTAATTTGGTGAATGTTAAATACCCTGACCTAGTAATAGGTAATTGTATATGTCACAATTTGGTTAAAGTGATTCATAAACACGTATGAATCACGTATGGTTATTATGCAGGGTGAATAGATTCGTTTTATAGATTCCTGTTGTCATACAGACCAAAATATCTATAAGATATTAAACAGAAATCTATATAAACTCTGTGTACGTGTTCTATACAAAGTTCTTGTTAAATTAACACGTATGAATCTGGTATGGTTTTTATACAAGGTGAATTGATTCGTTTTATAGATTCCTGTTGGCATGCCAAGTCAAAATATCTATAAAATTCAAACAGAAGTCTATTTAAACTTTGTGTGTACGTGTTCTATACAAAGTTCGTGTCACACCAAGCCAGTATCTTAATAGACAAAAGATAGAGAGCAAAGATACGTCACTATCTCAGAGCAAATCAAGATATTATTACGTTTTTAAAAATTGCGTAAACAAAAAATTGCGTCTTCTCTCATGCGTAAGATCTGATCAAAAAAAGAAAAATAATAAGAGAAAAATTGTTCATTTTGTTTTATCATTCTTCATTCCTCAATACAACCTTTTATTTATGCATTTATTTATTCATTTATCTTTCCATTCACTCATTTACCTTTTACACCTGTCGCCTCTCTCCAAACTTGCTCATGTCATCCCAGAATTTTCGTTCCTTATCTTCACTGTCTCTCACATTCTCCACAAACACACACACACACAAACACACGTATTTCGTGACAGACACACTCCTTTCTCCTCCTGTTGTTGTCGTGTTTGCAAACAAACAAGCACACACGCAAACACAACTGCGACCAGAGATAGTAAACAGGAATTACGTAATGGGGTAAAAACAGGTTTTTTTTTTAGGGGAGTTTTTTTTTTTTTTTTTTTTTCTGATGATTCTTCAAATTGTTTTTTGGGTGTAATAGATATTTTTTGTTATATATAAAAAATAAGTTTTTGGTGGTAATTTTTTCCCATTTTTTTGTTTTTTTCTGATTCGTCAAATAGTTTTTGGGTAAAAAAAAAAAAAAAAAAAAATATATATATATATATATATATATATATATATATATATATATATATATATATATATATATATATATATATATATATACATATTAGGGTTTCTTCACATCATATTAAGGGATGACTCCTCAGAAAACCAGGGCAAATATTACTGTGGTAGTCAACCTCTCTGATTCTTAAAATGATTTTGTACAAGAAATTTTTAAAATTAATCAAAATAATTATAAATGAAAATGAAAATTACCTCAAAGAATGACACACATTACAGAAATTGTCAAAAGAATCATGAAACCAACGAGAGAGAGAGAGAGAGAGAGAGAGAGAGAGAGAGAATTTCAAGGATTACTTATATCTCAGAACTGGCACCAACACCTTTGCAAACGACACAAACAAGCCGAGAAACGCAACAAACAAACGAACTGAAGACGCACAAACAAAACAAAGAGTACGCACAAACGACCCATCTCATTTTCAAGGCTATAAAACCCAGAGCTTTCTTTGTGTAAGGGTTTGTACGACATTGTTTGTGATGACGTCACGGCACGACCCTCTCTCTCTCTCTCTCTCTCTCTCTCTCTCTCTCTCTCTCTCTCTCTCCGTTTAGAAGCGCATGCGTAGAGGCAGAAGGTGGCCCCACCCATCCAGGTGCGTGTTTAGAACGGAGTAGGCGTTTAGAGAGAGAGAGAGAGAGAGAGAGAGAGAGAGATGGCAAAACATTGGGTGAGAATCTCTCATAGAAATTACTTGATCTTGAGTTTTTTTTTATTTTTTAATGTTATTATCACTATGAAATTGTAGTTGTGGTTTGTCAGAGAGAGAGAGAGAGAGAGAGAGAGAGAGAGAGAGAGAGAGAGAGAGAGAGATTTGCACATGGCGAAAATTTGGATAAGAATCACTTATAGAAATAACTTTATCTTAATTTCTAGAAATAACTTTATCTTAATTTATTTTTTTTTATTTTTTAATGTTATTATCATCATTTATTATATATTGTAGTTGTGGTTGTGCCAGAGAGAGAGAGAGAGAGAGAGAGAGAGAGAGAGAGAGAGAGAGAGATTTGCACATGGCAAAACTTTGATAAGAACCTCTTATAGAAATGACCTATTATTTTCTATTTTTGATGTTCTATCAAATTGCAGATATGTATATTATTACTTATATAATATTATCATTATTCTGTAACATTGAATCTTATGGGGGGGTGTCTACCAGCTATATGGGGGGTTGGGGGGATCTGCCCCCCACCACCTCAAAATACAGAAGGAAACATGACCTAAGCTGGCACATAACGAGTTTACAGATAAATCACTCTAATGAATAATATTGCCCGCTTATTTTACAGGTATTACTGCGGACACCACTCTCTACGGACTCATTGATTTGACTCCCAATTCACTCTACACCTCTTTGTATCTTTCCTACACAGGAAAAAACAATCATTCCTGGGGAGAAAAAAGGATATAATTCCTTCCTATCACAAGAAGGGAACACCGTCACCCACGCCCATCTGTAATGATACGCAATTGTTCCCCTAGATTAAGATAACTCAAGATAATTTGGGATAATTCTCTCGTGACGTCACCAGCCGTTACAGTTAGAAGTCCTTCCGTTTCCTCTTGTTAAGACTGAGGGATCCTACGCGACAATACTTTTGGGGAGGACCACCCTTCCTGCTCAAAGGGGGATTCTTCAGGATGTCCTTTGTCTCTTCTGCCGAATTTTTTTGCCTGTGTCATTCTCTCTCTCTCTCTCTCTCTCTCTCTCTCTCTCTCTCTCTCTCTCTCTCTCTCTCTCTCTAGCTTTTAAATCTGTGTATGTGCTTGTAACATAAATGTACATAAAATCTCTCTCTCTCTCTCTCTCTCTCTCTCTCTCTCTCTCTCTCTCTCTCTCTCTCTTACTTTTAAACCTCTGTATGTGGGCTAAACATAGAGACATACATAATCTCTCTCTCTCTCTCTCTCTCTCTCTCTCTCTCTCTCTCTCTCTCTCTCTCTCTCTACTTTAAACCTCTGTATGTGGGCTAAACAGAGACATACATAATCTCTCTCTCTCTCTCTCTCTCTCTCTCTCTCTCTCTCTCTCTCTCTCTCTCTCTCTCTCTCTCTCTCTCAGAGTCTGCTTTGTCGTAGGATCTTGTGGATCTCTTTGTTTTGTTTTGATTGCAGACCCTGAATCACTCGTTCGAATCGTCTAGAATGACTTCGTTCTCAAAAAAATTAATCTTCGCTTCGTTGTATGACTGATTTTTTTACTATGCGGACGCTTTCGTAGGTCAGTTTCCTGCATTATAGATGCTAAATCTTGCATTTTATAATGAAATAGTTGATTTTGAAACTTGAACTGTAATAGGGCTGAAATGCGTAATTTTGAATTGCTGTAATATTCTAAGATAAATTGAACCACTTGATGTCAGATTCTAAAGTTAAAAAGTTTCAATTGACCTCTCGTGTTGGAAATATGCTTAAAAAAGAGTTAGTAACTATAACAGGGTTCGAATGTACCTGCTTCTAATAGCGAGAGAGAGAGAGAGAGAGAGAGAGAGAGAGAGAGAGAGAGAGAGAGAGAGAGAGAGAGAGAGAGAGAGAACTAATTTTTTTTCAACATTCCAACATTGAAAATCAAGTATTTTGAACACCTCAGGTAATACAAGATGCCAAAGCGAGAGAGAGAGAGAGAGAGAGAGAGAGAGAGAGAGAGAGAGAGAGAGAGAGAGAGAGAGAGAATGTTCAGCTGGCCATCCCGCAAACGGTCAAAGATACAAAAAAAATTTTTAAATATACATTTCGCTTTTCTCCCAAATGACCTCTAGATATCTAAACCAGTCATGTCTCTCTCTCTCTCTCTCTCTCTCTCTCTCTCTCTCTCTCTCTCTCTCTCTCTCTCTCTCTCTCTCAGGGAAGACAGGCAGGTGCTGCGAGATGTACTTTTGCAGCAATATATGAAGCCATTACGAAAGGCTGTTACCTAACACAGACGTTCTGTTACTAAATCTTTTACAAAGATGATAAGATTAGAATCTTGAGATTGTGACTCGTTTTAAATTGCTTAATATTTATTCTTGTCTAATTGTTTGTTGAGGTATAAAGATAGGAATCTTGATAGTGTTCAGTGTCATTTTTTGTTATTATATTTTTCTAAAATGTTCTTTGTCTGTGGGTATAATTTTTTGTTAATTTCTTTTTTTTTTTGGGAGGGTATCAAAATTTATGCAGGATATTTTTCATATTTTTTACATTTTTATAAATATTTTAATTTTATATTTGTTTATATATATCTATACAAATATATATATAAACAAAAATAGAATTTACAGAAGATATTCTACAAAAATTTTGCTACAAAAATAAGTATAAAATAAAAAGCAAAAATTACACATAATTTATACCCCAAATTTTATAAACTTGAAAAATTATTGTAAAATTAGACAAGATTAGTTTTCTAATGAAAACAGAAATAAAATCTAAAAAAAATATTGATGAAATATTTTGAAATATTATTTCAAAAGGAAGTTGAATCTGAGATTGATTTTGAAAATAATAATAAAAAAAGCTGAAACTATAAAGAACGATAAATAAAACTTATAAAAAAAATTAAAAATTGAAAACAAAAAAAAAAATGCACAGAAGTTTCTTCAGCGCAATCGAGTTTTCTGTATAGCGTGTCATGCAGTATGAAACTCTCAGCCACGGCCCATGAAACTCTCAGCCGCGGTCCATGAAACTTTCAGCCACGACCCGGTGGTGGCCTGTGTTGCTGGCACCTGCAGCGATGCCAGACGCACGATCATGACTAACTTTAACCGTAAATAAAACAAAAACTACTGAGGCTAGAGGGCTGCAATTTGGCATGTTTGATGACTGGAGGGTGGATGATTGACATACCAATTTGCAGCCCTCTAACCTCAGCAGTTTTTAAGATCTGAGGGCGGACAGAAAACTGAAAAACGAAACTGAAACTAAACAAAACGATGAATGAAACTTATAAAAAAAACTCAAGAATTGAAAATCTAAAAATATATATGATATATAGACTATAAAAGAAAAAATATTTCACAGAAAAAAATAAACAATTTTTCAACCACAACTCAAAAAAAAAAAGGTCAAAAATAGTCGGAAGCATAAAAATAAATTATACACTCGAAAAAGTGTGTCAAGTGCTTGAAAGACTTGCAGAGCAACTTTACAAAGTGCTGGCAAGTGCTTGGGTGAAACAGCTTGGCGGTGATGGGTGAGAGAGCTATTTAAAAAAAAATGGAAAAGGAAAAATAGAAATAATTGGTTTCTTCGGTGTAAACATATGGAATGGAAACTGCTTGTGGTTTTCCCACGTTGAGAGAGAGAGAGAGAGAGAGAGAGAGAGAGAGAGAGAGAGAGAGAGAGAGAGAGAGAGAGAGAGAAGCAACCTACAGTTTAATATATATATATATATATATATATATATATATAGAGAGAGAGAGAGAGAGAGAGAGAGAGAGAGAGAGAGAGAGAGAGAGAGAGAGAGAGAGAGAGAGAAGGAATAATCTACATTAATAACAAAATATATATACATACATACTTATATTCATTCAATCATAAATAAGTGGATTTTATATATATATATATATATATATATATATATATATATATATATATATATCTCATATACTCGTATAAACATACAGTTATATAAAGGATATACATATAAATATACACTGTATACTTGTTTTTATAGGCTAAATACACACTCACACACATACTAGAATCTATTTATGCATCTGAAAACAAACGCAGGGGCGCTTCTAATATACACACTCTGCTGTCACACCCCTCTAATTCCTTCTATATATAAAATCCCCTCTTACCAAACACTCACACACAAAATAAAAACAATTTCGAAATATACTTCCGGTCCTGAAATAGTTTGACCTGACGTGACCTTAAATATTCCCGTCGGGAAGTGTACAAACTTTATTTTTCTTAGCAAAGTCAAATTGCTGACGTGAGGTCCAATCACGAGGCGATTTTGAAAGGTCTGTTTTTTGACGATTTTTGACAGTTTTAAACTTCTTTTTATATGTATAATAACTACACAAGAACTGACGTCTTCAAGGGGATGGTCAGAAGCTCACTTCCGGTCAGCGCACGCGCAAGAACGCCGGAAATATGAAAACTTTTTGCGCAGGCAAAACGGACAGGGAGATTGGGAGGACAGACGTGGCTGCCTGCCTGTTTGGGGCAGTGTAGGGGGAAGCGGGAGGCGAGACGTCTAGGGAAAAACCCCCTAGAGGAAACGTCAGTTACCTAGAACTAGGGACTTTGTGGTGACTTGCTGGGGGAATCTCTCTTTCTCTCTCACTCACTCTCTCTATCTCTCTCTCTCCTAATTAGAGTCACTGGCCTTCTAAGGACGAGATTATATTGAAATTTTGTAAATTATAAACCAGTGAATTCTCTAAATTCGCAGATACTAAACCACAAACATCACTCACTCTATTAATACCAAATTCCTCACTCCTAGGGAATAAAATTAAACTCCTCCGCTAAACATCTGTAGGACGCGCCGCTCAGGATATCGCAGGACCCCCGGAAATGGGAGATTAACAGAAATGAACTCGTCCCGAAAGACGTGAGACTTTTTCAGAATGTTTCGTCCACTCAGACTCGATTTTAAAGGGCCGTGAACGAAGGGTTGTGAAACGATTTGGGGTAAGGTGGGCACCTGGTTAGGATACCCGAATGTACACCTGTCCTTCCTGCCAAATGCTTTCATTAAGTTCAGATTATAAAGGTTGGTCTGAGGGTGTTATTTGGCTTGAAGCTTGGGTCTCTCTCTCTCTCTCTCTCTCTCTCTCTCTCTCTCTCTCTCTCTCTCTCTCTCTCTCTCTCTCTCTCTCACACACATACTTCAACTATGAAACTAAGTAAAAAATGCGCCGAAGTTTCTTCGGCGCGATGGAGTTTTCTGTACAGCCTCTGCAGCGTATATAATCAAGGCCACCGAAAATAGATCAATCTTTCGGTGGTCTCGTTATAATGTTGTATGAGCCGCGGCCCATGAAACTTTAACCACGGCCCGGCGGTGGCCCATTCTATATCATTACCAGAAGCACGATTGTGGCTAACTTTAACCTCAAATAAAATAAACACTACTGAGGCTAGAGGGCTGCAATTTGGTATGTTTGATGATTGGAGGGTGGATGATCAACATACCAATTTGCAGCCCTCTAGCCTCAGTAGTTTTTAAGATCTGAGGGCGGACAGAAAACGTTTTCTTCTTCTTCTTCTTCTTCCAGGAATTTGACATTTCCAGATTCCAGTTCCTTGTCCCTGGATCGTCTACCTGTTTCCTGGAATTAGTTGATTTTCCATAAATATTGAAACAGAAAATAACAAGAAAATTGTTATTTCTGTTCCGTAAGAATTGGCTCGACATGACAGTGCATAAATACTGTATCGTTAGTGGTTCTCTCTCTCTCTCTCTCTCTCTCTCTCTCTCTCTCTCTCTCTCTCTCTCTCTCTCTCTCTCTCTCTTTATATATTATATATATATATATATATATATATATATATATATATATATATATATATATATATATATACATACATATTTTTAGTCATGGAAGAAAAATCTCTCTCTCTCTCTCTCTCTCTCTCTCTCTCTCTCTTTATATATATTTCCACATTTCAGAAAAGAACACGTTTTTAGACAACCGCCAATTTCCTTACAGAAAATGATCTTCTATTTTCTCAGATCGGAACTTTATTTAAAATCACATTTTCTTTAACATTATGACATAAAATGAATCGACTTTGAGGTGAAAAAAATCATTTTGTTGCCAATGAACTTTTCGCTGGGACCTTGAAATCGGAAATGCGAGTCATGTAGAGAAAATAAAGATTTAGAGGAGAAAAAGTGGTCTGGGAATTGAGTAAGCGTTCTTGATTGGCATAAAAAAATTGTGATCGTAATTCTGTGAGGTTATATTTTTTCATTCATCTCTCTCTCTCTCTCTCTCTCTCTCTCTCTCTCTCTCTCTCTCTCTCTCTCTCTCTCTCTCTCCTCAAAAATTGTGATAATAAGGGTTATATTTTTCGTTTTCTCTCTCTCTCTCTCTCTCTCTCTCTCTCTCTCTCTCTCTCTCTCTCTCTCTCTCTCTCTCTCTTATCATCTTTCACGTCATAAAATCAACTGCGTAACGTATATCTCTTTTAGCGTCACAGAGCGTAACGTATATCCTTTCAGCGGGCGTGTGCGCGCGCGCACACTCCACCTTACGCCACGCGTCACGCCCTTATCCAAATTAAAATATCATTTGAACCGAAAGTAGAAAAATCACTTTCTACTTTGAACCCTTCTGTGAAGCGATGTTGCACACGACGAGGTCCCTAAATGGCGCTACAGGGCGTCAGCAGATTAAGTATGTATTTCGTACAATTGTTTTATTTACATTTTCCCCCCCTGTAATGTTGGAAACAACGAGTACCAGAGGAGGTTTTGGTCCCACAGAGTTAAAAAGCTCTTCTATACTAATACCTTCTATTTTTCCATAGATTTCTATAAAATTCTACTATATAGACGTCCATATAGACGGTAATTTGGAGAGGGGAGGGTCATGTTTTGGGGGGCATACCCCTTTAGTGCTTCAAGACAAAAAAGTTTATATAAAAAATTTTAAAAACAAAATAAAAAAAAAGACACTGAACTATTCGTCTTCTCCCCTTCTGCCATATTACCACTTCCACATTTCCCAGGCAGAGAAATTATGGAAAACTATGGAAAACTAAGCAAAGCCGCCTTCCCTGACCAATTACCCACTTCACCAAATTACCCAACGAGGCCTAATTACCTCCACTTAGGCCTCTGCCTGCTATGCCCGCTTAGAAATGAGCAGGAAAGCAGAAACAAGTCAGCAGGTTGTGAGTGGAGTAGGTGGTGGTCAGTCAGTCTGGGTCCTCAATCCCCAGGGGCGAATTCGAAGCAGCTGTCTCACCTGGGCGAATTTTGTTTACCTCTCGTTAAGAGGTTAATGTCTCTCTCTCTCTCTCTCTCTCTCTCTCTCTCTCTCTCTCTCTCTCTCTCTCTCTCTCTCTCTCTCTCTCTCTCCACAAGGACAAAAGTGTCGAGACAATACTTGGAATTACAACTCATCATCATCTTCCAATTTCCATTTTTCCCTCATCCGGAAACTGAGTAACTCAGTTACTCAATTGTTTCCGTCATTGCTGAGTCAGTTGGTGAGTCAGCAGCAGGGTTTCCAGAAGTGAGTCGTACCCGTGATTCACTGTGTGTCGCGTGAGTCAACTGGGAGTAGTGGCCTAAGCGACTTGGATACTGGAGAACATTTGAAAATGATCTCATAAAGTTATTGTGAAATATTCTTTTTATTTTTGGATTAGAGGATATACTAAAATTATATATATATATATATATATATATATATATATATATATATATAAATATATATATATATATATATATATATATATATATATATATATATATATATATATATATATATATATATATGTGTGTGTGTGTGTGTGTGTGTGTGTGTGTTTGGCTATCTGTGGCAAAGAACTTTGAAAATTATTAAAAATTATCTGGAGGTTATTTTATTTTTTTATGATGTCAAACTCAATTTTAAATATGGTTATTTATCTATCTATTTATTTCGTAATAATAATAATAATAATAATAATAATAATAATAATAATAATAATAATAATGATAACAAACATTTCTATCGACGGAAAATTAACAAAAATACTCAGATAAAATAATTTTTAAAAAAATAGTTTAAAACCGTTTCAAATATTCATAAAAACTTGCTTAATGCAGTTTTTTTGGTGCTAGTTTTATCTACAGTTATCAAAATAAAATTTTCAATTAGTAAACTTTAAATCAAAACTCTGAAATACTCGAAAAACATTGAAATTGTCATTTCAAATCGACAGGAAGAATATGTTCCGGGCGTTGAGTTCATCAGTGCAAAGCAAACGCCTCTTTTTTTTGTTTATTTCTGAGCGATGCCTGAGTTGCCAGTTAGCCCTTTTCACTTAACTTATAACTTTAATAAACCGTTTATAACGGAAAATTCTGTCAAATTATGATAATTACAGTGAAGGAAAAAATTTATAACACATTTTTTTTATATATCAAAGTCCTGGCCTTCACAGTTATCGATTAGACGACTGAAAAATAAAAATGAAAAATGAAAAATCATTATATTCCTGCAAGATCACTTCACGCGAAGCGGCGTCTGATTTATTTCAAGGTAAATAAATGAGCGTGGCGCGTGCTTACGCGCGCGTGAGCACGCGTATGTGTGTGGATAAGAGAGAGAAAGAGAGTTGGGCTCTATGTATACGTATACATGCAGAGTATACAAGGATAAATGTATACAATTCTCCGTTATGCAACGGGATACACCGTCCACTGACAGTGATGTATGATAATATTCAAAACCTTGGGAAACTTCAAAAACCACACGAGAGAGAGAGAGAGAGAGAGAGAGAGAGAGAGAGAGAGAGAGAGAGAGAGAGAGAGAGAGAGAGAGAAGAGAGAGAGAGAGAGAGAGGTTTAAGCCTTGTTCCACATATAACAGAAACGTACAGTTAAACAGTTCATTTTCTACTTGAATCTTTGCTATAGTCACATATTTAGATACATAGATCATTTATCTAGATAGATAGATAGATAGATAGATATCCCACATCCTTCCTCAGCCCACCTCCTCCTCCTCCTCCTCCTCCACCCCCCCAAAAAAGATATCCTACGTTCCCCCTGAAATCCTACGAACAAAAGGAAAACTTGAAGGTATCCTGGACTGAGCAGGAAGTGAGTCTGTATTTTACAGAGCACTGAGAACTGTTTATGCTTGATCACATAACTTTATATATATATATATATATATATATATATATATAAGCATAATATATATATATATATATATATATATATATATATATATATATATATATATATATATATATACATTTCTCTATGTGCAGGGAATAGGCCTATGTATCACACACTTTTGACAACATAATGCTTAGAATACAGATCATTACAGCTAAATACAGTCATTGTATGATAAGCATTGTTTTCAGTAGAGTATAATGATCTCTCTCTCTCTCTCTCTCTCTCTCTCTCTCTCTCTCTCTCTCTCTCTCTCTCTCTAAGATATTGTTCACTATCTTAGAGATAGGCCTATGGATCATACACTTTTTACAATACAATACAATTCAGCAAAATGCAGTCATTGTATAATAAGTATTGTCCTCAATACAATATAATGATCTCTCTCTCTCTCTCTCTCTCTCTCTCTCTCTCTCTCTCTCTCTCTCTCTCTCTCCCCACGTCCAGTGAATCACAGTCGAAGAATATCATTCCTCCGTGATTCATGTTTGGGTGAATCTCTCATGCGGTTTATTGGAGAGAGAGAGAGAGAGAGAGAGAGAGAGAGAGAGAGGAAATCAACTGCCTAAAGGGTATCTAAGAAGACAAAGGCTTCCCGAGGCTATTTAAACCTCTGGTGGCTGGCGTTTGATGACGTCACTGCAACACCTGTGGCTGATCGAGTTGCATTTCTTAAAAAGTTTTGATTTTTCATTATTTTTCGTTACATTTTTTCGGCAAAATGTCTTATTTAAGTGATATATTTTAAAATAGATATAATTATTTAAAATATACTGTTTCTTAAATATCATTAGATGTTAAGAATCTTTTTTATAAATAACATTTCCCGTAATTTTTTTTATTTTATTTTCCCCGATAGATAATTTATACTAAAAGTTAATGCTTTAACATATATAAAATAAAATCATTAAAATATTTATTTATTTATTTATTTATTGAGAGAGAGAGAGAGAGAGAGAGAGAGAGAGAGAGAGAGAGAAATAGCTTTCTTTATCATCGGCCCAATGTTGCTAACTTTGATGTCAGCCATATTGACTGACCTTGGTAGCCTGACCAAACTCTTATTATTTTAATCGCTTTCAAGTACTTCCTGCGCAACGCTTGACGAATTACAACTATAAAAACTCATAAAAAAAAGACACAAACAAGACTTTTATTTGTTTGTGAATGGAAAACAAAAGCTTTATTAACAATTACAGACGAAAACAAATGAACTAGTTAGGTCTAGAGTTGGCGCCGAACTAAAGGGAGATTTGGTGGGAGAGTTAGGCCTATAACAACAAAGGGATTGGAGGTTCTTTTCTTTAGCTTTTTTGGGCGTAAGAGAGACACAAAGAGAGAGAGAGAGAGAGAGAGACAATTCACATCCGACGCCTTCTTTCTCACGCCGTAATGTGTCATGGTTCTCAGTTTCACACGTTACATCCGATGTACACTGAACCCCGTCCATTTTTGGTGGTGTTTCTCTTGTTTGCAGTCTTGATTCCCGGGCGCGGCGGGTCCCAGTGCCCCTAAAAGTGCCCAAAATTGATGTGGGTATTCTCGTATCTTCTTGGGGTCAGGGGTAACAATAAGACCCTTGAACCGTCTGAATTCGGTGGTCACTTTTCATTTGAATTTTTTTTTTCAGCTTAATTTTGAGGTGAAATTGAATTTTAAAGCTTAATTTTTAGGTCAAATTTTATTTTAAGCTTAATTTTTAGCTGAAATTCAACTACTAAGCTTGATTTTTAACTGAAACTGAATTATTAAACTTAATTTTTTATCAAAATCGAGTTTCAAGCTAAATTTCTCAATCTAAATTGAATTTTTATGCTTAATTTTTCAACCAAAATTGAATTTTTAAACAGAATTTTTCAGCAGAATTGAAATTTTAAGCTTTATTTTTCAACCAAAATTGAATTTTTGAGCTTAATTTTTCAATCAAAATTGAATTTATGAGCTCAATTTTTCAATCGAAATTGAATTTTTAAGCTTAATTTTCCAGTCAAAACTGAATTTTTAAGCTTAATTTTTCAGTCAAAATTGAATTTTTAAGCTCAATTTTTCAACCCAAATTTAATTTTTTTTAGCTCAATTTTTCAATAAGAATTTAATTTTTTAGCTCAATTTTTCAATCAAAATTGAATTTTTAAGTTTAATTTTCAGCCAAAATTGAATTTTTAAGCTTAATTTTTCATTCAAATTAAACAAATTGAAGTCGGGTAATTCGCTTACCCCAAAAAACCAAAATCGTAAAAATACTATTGTAAAAATGTTAATTCAGCTTTGGGAGTAAGAGAGGCCTCGTTAATTGCAACGAGGAACAAAAAGAACATCGAATTGCGCGCGAGGAATTCTGGGAACCGAGTGAGTCTCCAAAGTTAAATTCTGAGAACTGGAGAATTTAGATAAATCATCTTGGTAATTGAATGGATAAGTGGATAAATCTATGGGTAAATTAATTAGTAAATTGTTAAATTGATAAATTAATTGATAAATGAATTGATTAAGTAATTATTCTATTGATGAATAAATAAATAAAGGGATAAAGAGTCCAAGCGTTGATGAATTAGCAACCAAACATGATGCTGATTGATGCTGGGTTCCACCAGGAACTGGAAAATAGCTGAATTATCTGTGTAACTGAATCGATAAACAGAGAAGCTGATAAATAAGTAAATAGATAAATAAACAAATAAATAAATAAAATAGATAAATAAACAAAAAAGCCAACCATTGATGAATTAGCAACCCAAGCCAACGATGCTGATTGATGCTAGGCGCCACAGAAAAAACCCAAAATCCACTCTACTCCTTCTCTCCTCAGACAATTATCTAATTTCTCCCTCCCGCCAAAAAAACCACTAATCTTTACTGATATCTCTGCAGTCTACTTTACGGAGAAGGGGTCAGGAAACCGCCGTGTGGGCCAATCCGAATTTAGCCTCGGGAACTCCACGAAGACATCTTTTGAGGTCCTCAGAATCTGGCTCCGAGGACCTGCCTGGCTGTCTTCGGAGGATTCTTGGTGTCACAATGTAAACACGACGACACCGTTGCCTCTGGCGGTCGGTTTTGAGAGAGAGAGAGAGAGAGAGAGAGAGAGAGAGAGAGAGAGAGAGAGAGAGAGTCAAAAGTAGTTGCTACAAAATAAAAGGGTAATAATCATCATTGCAAAACAAGCCACTATTTTTAACCAGTTTTAGTCAATATATATATAAATATAAATGCCCCCTTTAGTGAGCTTGTTCCATATGATAATAATAATAATAATAATAATAATAATAGATTAGCTACAATGTATTTTGGTCCATAAACGACCCAAATCGAGTTAGAAATTAATGAAATCATTTCAAAATCAACAGCTCAGGCACAAATTTGGCCAAAACTCAAACCACACACGACCCCAGCTCAGTTGTAAGACACCAATTCATCTGACCGTTATGAGAAATTCATTCAGAAAAAGAAGAAGAAGAAGAAGAAGGAGAAGACTGTTTTGTTTTGCTAATTCCTCCCCCTCGCCTCAACCTCCTCCTCCTCCCCCCACCCCCCCTACCCCTCCCGCTGACGTCACGGAACAAGATGTTCAGCCAAGCGTGAGGTACTTCTAATAGACTCTGATTGTTACTTGGGATTGCAAGTGGCCTTCTGCGGATGACACTCTCCATTTCTGTGCTTGGGAGAGCGCGGTTGTGTTCAGTGTGTTATTAAGATGTTATACATGTTGCAGATGTGTTATAGACGTTATTTTCCCCTCGAGTTTC
>NC_089774.1:10640158-10740158 GCF_040412425.1 Macrobrachium rosenbergii | reverse complement strand
CATTCTCCCCCCAAAATCACACCCCTCCCTGACCTCAGTCACCGCGACGCCATTTTCCACCCTCCAATCAATCAGTCGATCGTTATGTGACCGGTGATGACCGTCGTTGCTACGCCTTTCAAATCGACCCTTTGCGTTTCTTCTCTAAGGAACGTCGTGACGTCACCGCCTCTCTTACAGCACTGGCGACCTGGGGAGAAGTACCTCTCTTATTATTATTATTATTTTTATTATTATTATTATTATTATTATTATTATTATTATTATTATTATTATTATTTTTATTACAGATAAGAGAGTAGTATTAGAATGATCTAAAGTAATGTTATCATTACTATTATTATGTATGAATATAAAACATGATTTTATACTTACAAAACAGCTCTTTAATTCCCAATTCTTTGGACCAGTATGGTGCCAGCACTGTGTGGGCCGACCCTGGAAAAAAAGTATTATTATTATTATTATTATTATTATTATTATTATTATTATTATTATTATTATTATTATTATTATTATTATTATTATTATTATTATTATTATTCAGAAAATTCTTTCTTGTATTGTGGAACAAGACATTTGGCCATTGACTTCAGAATCAGTGGGTTAACTCAACTTAAACTCTCTCTCTCTCAGAAGAAGAAGAAGAAGAAGAAGAAACTCAATAACGTACCAGTCACAGGATCTTCGTTGACACCGTACCATGGGCCCAGGAACCGCGAGAGCACGTGGTACTTCGAAGGACCACCCTTGTGGGCATTGCCTACAGCAGTAAGGATGACGCCCTTGACCAGGGACCCGTCGTGGACCTCCATCATCTCGCTGTAGTTCGGCTGGAGTCCCTCCAGTTCCTCCCTGTTTGGAGGTCAAGGTCAGATGGTAAAGGTTTAGGCCAATGTCAGTTTGTCCAGTCTTCATTAATAGACGCTGACCTTCCGAAAGGCCATTTATATCTTGAAGTGTTCGTGAATTGGTCCACGTCTATTCAAGTACAATATGATATAAACTCAATAAAGAACTGTACGTTTTTTTCAGCCTAAAACACAATACACTGTACATACAGTGATATATGCACATACAATAGGCACACAGAAAATTTGAACTTATGGATGGCAAAGGGAAGCACTCTAGAAGTAATTTCAATCTGCAATCCCATTTGTTCGTATCTCTGAATGTTTGCAAGTTGAATGTTCGTAAGTAGGGGGGTGTCTGTACATTCAAACATATCTTACCTTGTCACAGAGTCATTAAACCTTATCAGAAGATATTTGATGGTGCTACAGAGGCCCACTTCCTGGACTTTTGTCTTCAGAGAGGTCGTGGAAGCCTCGACCAAAGGTTGAAGAAGAAGAGTTTGTTTTGAATCCAGAGGTTTTGGGGCGTTTGCTGGAAAGTCCATCACGAGTTGGTTGTCTTCTCCTCTCCTTACAATCAGCTCTCCACTCAGTGTTGCAAATTTGATTTCCTTTTTGGTGTTTCCTGTTGAAATAAGATTTATTTTCAGTTTTTTGAAGATGTCATGGGTGTGAGAATTATTAGAGCTGGAATAGACCCCTCCTCACTTTCATACGAGCCAAGCGGGCAATCGTTTTTATTGCTTTTTAGTCTGAGTCTATATATGTACGTATATATGGATATAGAACGCTATAGATACATATATATAGAATCTACTGGTCACTTTTGACCAGGGCTTTCTAGTGACAAACGTATCCAAAAAGTTTATGTGCAGAATTCGAGAAGTAAAGAGGCCAGTGTGCTTATACAATTCCATAGGTATCTGGTTTAAAAATGGCCAGTAGATACCAGTAGATTCTACGTATATATCTCAGAAGTTCATTCACCTATACATAGCACACAATCCATAGACGACTCACCAAGGCAGGAGAATATAACGTGAGCGGAAGCTAGGGTAGCATGCCCACACAGGGGTATCTCCTGGACTGGCGTGAACCACCTCAGAGAGAATTGATCCGACCCAACCCAGTCGAAGCCAGAGCCAGTGGGTCGAATGTAGGCCGTTTCGGAGAGGTTCATCTCGCTGGCGATTTTCTGCTTTGTTTCGTCGTTCAGTTCCTGGAGAGAATTCGCCAAGATTTTGGGATGAATTAGACGAGTGTGCCCCCCAAAGAAAGGTGTCTCCCAAAGGTATATTCGATGCTACGTGGCAGAATCAGACTCTTGGCTCATGTTGGGCTAAATGAGCAACGTCTTTGCATACTAAAACGTGAAGTACACTAATAGACAACTCAATAGACAGGCACAGGACCCCCCAAAACATGCAACCCACCTCAGTAAGGGGTACAACAGCCGCTGGGTTACCGTCAAATGGGCGGCTACTGAAGGCATCCACTGTGAAAATCTGCAGCTTCATTTTGACTGGAAAAGTGAATAAAAATGACATAATTAATATACATAAATACAGAAATTTGCTTGTAATTTCATCCTGTAACCATACAGATGGTCTAAAACTACAGGATTAACTATTATATAACATTTTAATGCACTTTTTCCACATTTAAGACAAGGCCTTGTTCCTCGGGTCAACATTTTCCAAAAAAAAGTTGAGATATACAAGTTGTTAAAAGGAGCATTAAGGATTATTTTAGCTTATTTTGATCATAAATGAGAAATTTAGAAGTAAAAAATACGAGAATTTGATGGTATATTCAATAAAATGAAGAAAATGCAAAAATATGGCGTTGTATATACGTATTGAGACAAGGCCGTCTTAGCATCTAATTGGAAAATATTCTCCTTTAGAGTGATTTTATGACCCATAAATAACAGAAAATATCAATTATTTAATATTTTTGGACATATTAATGTATTAATATACAAATCAGAGGGTATTATAGCTCAAAAAAACGATTCTTTGATAGGCATACAGGGAATTTGTATCTTATAACAGGGTCAGGTAGCTAATTATGTGAGTTACCCCCTCAATACGTAATAGAAAACGAATGACTTTTATTTTATTGATGCATGCCTGTTCAAAAATAAATTATTTTTACCTGAATTGATGATTCTGTATCAAATTCTTAAAATTAACATGAAAATATGACTAATAAGTACCTTATAATACTAATTACATATATAAATACAAATAAATATATACATATCTCTCCAAAAATTGAAAATAAATCTCTTTTAGTGTCATTTCCAATATTTTAGATTTTTTATCCGATTTTGAGGACATAAACCACTAAAATTATTCTAAAAACACTCAAATATCCTTTCCTTTGCCAACACTGACACCAAGATAAGATGTGACCACTTGCCTACACTCCGTGACAACAACTAAATTAAGTTATCAAATTCAGACCAGTTGCTAAGCCCGCATTGTTTGTCCTGATGACGTCATGACATGTCTGGCGCAGAATTTGTATAATATTTCGTTTATTTTCCATTTTCTCGTGTTCGGTTTAGTTCCTGATCATTGTTTTAAAATATCGTCTCTATATTTCATCTATTATTGATAAATATGAAGCGAAAATGGCGATAAATAAGACGCTTTCTTGCAGCTTACGTAATGTGATATTATCAACTTGATTAGGATAAAAGGAGACGTGATGTTTGAAACCTCCTTTTGGCTTCGTTCTGTTCAATTTTTTTTCCATTAACTAAATCATATTTTTTATTGAATAATATTTCTTACAATAAAACTTTAAACGTTTGAACTGATTGATTTTCAAGTACATTTACACGAAAATTAAATATTAATTTAAAATTTACTAATTGAAGTCGATTTCCAAGTTTGGGATAAAGTTATTCGAACAATTCAATTGTTGTCCTTCAGACAATATACAAAAAACAGATAAATAAGGGCAATAAAAAGCAAGCATTCTCAACTGTATATCTTTCCCAGGCCTTCGCTCCCATTGCTAAAACTGAAGACTGTTTCTGACATTTTCATAATATTTTAGCCAAAATTGACGACTGGAGACGTGTCAGGGGAATAATATGTATATTACAAAGCAGCATAATTAATTAGAAGGCGATAAATACGTTAAAATGTACGGAATGAATAGAATAAAGAAGATAATTCTACATTTTTGGAACAGAATGAATGGAAAGATTCCTCTGAAGTAGAGAAGAACCACTCCCAAATACGAGAGCAGTATTTTAACTAGCGACGAATTAGTCTACCATGAAGCTTTAAAATCTGCCATGAACAAACAAATGTATAGCTTATGAATAATACATCTAATTCTTGAGGAAAATTGAGTAATATGAACACCATGATGATGTCTGAAATTAAATAACCCTTTACAGTTTTCTCAAACATAGTTAAAGAATTGCAATGATGACGAGGCAGGGAAAGAGGAATGGCATTCACATAGTCCTTATTTATTTCAAAAGAGAATTTAAATGATTTTCATATATTTCAAGATAAGAATATATGCTGTTGTGGTTATATTAGCAAGATTTTGTCATTGTATGTCTATCTTAACAATATGGCAGCTAAAATCTTACAAATATGACGTGTTTTTTGCCAATCTAGTCAGCAGTTAAGTCGTTTACCCAGTCCCGTTTAATTGTGAATAATCGTAATTTTCTGGTCTAAAATATGAATCAAATCGCTTATTTATCAATAAAACATAAAGAATATATTATTAAAAAGTTTATTTTATATAAATACAATGACAAAATAGCTTATTTATGCACAAATAACATAAATAAACCCGTCAAAAGACAACTTGTGCCGAATGAACGTCTCCACCCTCTCTCGCAAAATGTAAACAAAGATGTCTTGTGACTCGACCGCAAATCAGCCAAAGATGCTTTAGTTCTCTCGGCTCTGCTGCGTCCACCGGCTTCCAAATTGCGCCAGAACGTAAGCGAAAAGGTCATTTGGATATTTGCCCGGCCATCTGAGTAGATAGTTAACGCTACAGTCACTAAAAATAGAGGTTTTTTAGAGCCTGGCCTCCGTAGGGGTTAGAGTCGTCTGCTTGTTGTGGGTCAATGGCGCAGGTGAATTTTTATCTCTTTATTTTGTCGTGGCTGTTTCGGTGTTTTAGAATTGCTTGATTGCATTTTTCTGACCCAAATAGGGTTCGTTTTGCGTAGGCTTGCAGTAGTATCCTGGTGTGCCCTAGGGTATGTCTTTTCTCGCGTGCCCGATTCGGACAGCATGAGGGATAGGGTCATTGAAGGGTATTTTTATATATATATTTTTTTTAGAATTTTTTTTTTTATTTATTTGGTGGCTTTGGATTTTTCTAATATACCTCATTCACACTGTGCAAGGAATTGGGTCGCTAGGTATTTTTGTATATGCCATTTTCATATGGTACAAGGAATAGGGTCATTTAACGGCATTTTAATACTTTCTGAGAATTTATGGATTTAATCCATCGCTGCGGATAATTCTGGAAGGCTTCTTGGCTTCTCTACCTCAGGTTCGGTCTTTCTCTACATACCCTAATTGTGCTTGTGTCGTACAGTGCGAGGAATAGGGTCATTTAGGGGCATTTCAATATACTACAGAATTTATCTATAAATTTGTTTATATAGTTTTAAGACTATCAGACCCATAAACCATTAAAATTAAAGTATTTCGTTTTCTTATGTTACACGTTATTCACAGTACGAATCCACTTCCATAAATCTTAACAATGGTTTATGGGTCTGAAATAGCTTTATAAACATAATTTTTAAAGCATCGTCAAAAATTTATTCCCACTATAAGTATTGTTATACCCAGGCTGATGACTGTTCGTTGACACGCTTTTGGGAGAGGCAGGCGTCTAACCCTCTTTTTAGGTGTGTATTAATTCCAACCTAATTTGGAAAAGCTATAAAAAACCTGTCAGACATGTTACCAGATTTAGTGTTTTAGCTGAATGGAAAAACATCATGAGGTGAACCATGTTTGAAAATTCTTCGGACGATCCTTTTTAACCACTTTTTCTTTGTGACAAGTTTCTTTCTGCATAAAGTTGTTTTTCCATTGTTGATATTTGTTATTTGTTTGTTAAGGTACAAACTCAGTGGTGGTTAGGAATTGGGAATTGAGAATGGAAGCGATGACCTGTAGTACGTGAGGTCTCGCAGTGCTTTTGTTGATTGTTAAATATGTCATCGCTCTGTTGATTTTTGAAAATCAGTTGACTGATTTTCACCTTTTGATAGATCATTACTTCTTGTACATATTCCATATATATTTATTGTTTTATTGCATTTTGGTACTTGGGGTTTTCTTCAAATATACCCAACTGCATTTAGACTATTCTTTCTAGTTAGTAATTGCTTTTTGGCCATTTTACCTCATGTTGATCATCATTGGTAATATGGACAAGCATTACCTATCCGTAGATTAATCTTGCATGTCCTATTTTTTCCTTAGAGATATTTTATCCTTGTATATTTCTTGATGTAGTTTGCCTTTAGATAAACATTATTGCAATGAGGCAATTAAGTTTTTTCCTTGTAGAAGGTGGCTGTCGTCTTTGTAGGTCATTTTGGGAAAAGTAGTCATTGTGGGTTGTTTGTGATGTTTGCTGTTGTGCTGCAAGTTATTTGTTGTGCCGTATATCATAATCAGTCCTCAGTGTGTGTTGCCTTTCTGTTTTCGTTGGCCAGTTACACAAGTTCACCTCAACTCCCTGGAGTAGTAACACCTTAAATCTTAAAAAGTGCTGGGAAGTGAGATGCACAGTATTTCACATTTTTATTCAAGCTTTCCGTTTATATTTCATTTCCTTTCCAACGGCGCCTCTTGCCTTATACTTTCTTTTACATTGTTCCTTTCTCTGGGCCTGACTGATTAGTTTGGTTACACTTTTGTAACAGTAATGACAGCTCATTCGACCTCTTGCTCTTGAAGTGACATTACAAACGTAAGTTTAGTATAAGCAGTGACTGGTATCCAAGAAACGTCCCCAACCTGTTAAACATACAGATTATCAGTCTGACATCCCATGTGATGTGTATCTATTAGCCTAGGCTAGTCTAGGCTATGACTGGCATCTTAAGTCGGTGTGTCCGTGAGTTATACATTACGTTTTGTTGTCCCGATAGGTCATTCCTCTCGGCTTCATATTTTCCTTGTCTGGAAACTTAGAGTGCAGTGCGGGTTGACTGTGACGTTGTTGTGTACAGTATGCAACTTTTTCCTTAGAGGTTTCCATAGAAGTTTTGTATTTTGTATCATCTTGAGGATTGTGCTTTTAGACAGTAATGTTGCTACCTGAGCTTTCACTTACCACAGACTGTATTCAGCTTGACTTGTCAAATGCCCCATTTGGTAGCTAGGAACTTTTGAGTAGGATTGCATTTTTTGAGTTTGCTATTGTTTCCGCCTTCTAATGTTTTAAAACACCTGTAGGTGCTTTCTCTTCTTTTGTAATAAGATACTTAATGGTAATTATATACTAAACACAATCTTTGTAGAAGAATTTTGTAGGACCTTGCAGCAAGGTTTTGAATTAATGTGTTTTGAACAGGTATACCTGGATTATCAATTGGTTCTGAATCCTAAAATAGTTTTTATCAAGGACAATATCCTTCTAAACACAAAGAAAAGATAGTTTAACCCTTTTTGTTGAATAGCCTAACTTTTGAAGACAAAATAAAGCTTGTGGATGGCCACACCAGCAAATTTAATGTTACTATTTATCCTGTGTGCCTCAAGATGTTGACAAACAAAGTATAGAATTGATTTGACTTGGCAGTTTTATTCTCTTAGAGTAAATACAGATTTTATATAAACTCATATTAGTTGGAGAACCTTTAACTTTGATAAACCATACCAAGTATTTAATATAATATCTTGACACATAGACTTAGCGGTGCTGTACAGACAACCAAGACCAGGAAGGAGGTATTTTTAGAGCAAATGCATTTCTGCCAGTGTCGTCACTCTTAAAGCAGTAGTGGGTATATGCAAAACCATTAAAAAAATGTTTTAAAAATATCATTACAGTGACTGACTAGGAAATTTTAATGCCTCCTCAATAAATGTTAGTGTGATAAACGAATGTGTGCTTTTCAAAGATGCATCTAGCAACAGATTAAACCACTGTGTCATTTATCATTTGGCTTCAGCAAAGTAGATCATTAGTATTACAAATTTCAATTAGTCACAAGGCACTGTTTTCTGCTTTATTCACTCAAGAAGAATTTTTTGTTGACTTTATTCCAATGTCATGCACTTGTGGGTTTTCGTTACGATGATGAAAAGTGATTTGGTAGTGGTATTTTGCTTCTGTTTATCATGTTTTTCAAATCTGGATTTAAAAATTTTAACTATCATCTGCATATGGAAAGTGGAAAGTAAAAGAGTGTTTGCTATCAATAGGCAGTATACCAACTCGAAATAATGAGTGTTCACTTATCAGGGTAGACAAAAATCTAGTTCTCTGGGCCTGTGATGACTCGTTGAAAAAAGATATTTGTGTACGATAAAAGATTATTTTGTGTGGTTATTAAACATTTTCATATTTTTATTGTAAGAAGTGATCATTGATATGTTTGCAAGTTCATGATTTTTGTATGTGATGCATCAATGGACGCATTTTTCAAGAGGTTATATTGTGTATGGTAAATGTATACATCAAGGGTTTGATTCTTGTCGGTAGCGTGTAGACATTTTTTTGTGGGAGGAATGACTGTGTGCGTACATGCATCCCGTTGCCATATGTCGTCGTTTTGTCATGCAATCAGAACGAAATTGATTCAGGAAAAAAAGAGTGCATGTGTGCATCTTGTTCTGGTATACTACTGTTATGTTATGCAGCCACAATCAAATGAATAATACCAGCTAACTGTCCTGTCAATAAGTTTAATTTCTGATGCCATCAGATAGCAGATTTGCCACTGCCAAAGAAAACTAGCTTAGGCCTGATCTAGTGTCACAAGTTACGTGATTCTCTTCCAGAAGTATTGGGTGTTGTACTGTTGTTAATCAGAGCCCTACTCACCATTATCTCTGTAAGCGCCAACCCTCGATGATGAGGTAATGTTTCTCCTTCGTCTTTCGTCTTTTCTCCGCTTTTTAATCTTTTTTTTTTCCTTATACGCTAATCCTTGCAAAATACGCTGACAAGCTTTTTGTTTTTTTGTTTTTTTTAACTAACATTTTTATATTGTTTTTACAGTTCTGGAAACTAAAAAGAAAATATTGTAGATACTTTTGGATAAGAACAGAATTTTTTGGCATTTTTATGAGAACTATTTTTTTTTTTGCATAGTATTGGGAAGCAGTGTGCATTTATACTATTGAATGCTAGATAACATATTCCTTGGTTGTATCTTAATACCTTCTGTAATTGTTTTTGTAACCTTGTTTGTAGTGTATATTAATGATTGTACAGTAGTTTGTTTTGGTAACTTATTCCGATTAAATTAAACGGCTGCTTGCATTTTAATTTTGATGTGACGTTAAGCTCGAAACAAGAGAGCCGACTCATGTTTGTCCTTTTTAAGACAGGAAGATTGTTTCCTGGTTCTCGAGCAATAGGGACCTGCTTATTATTGAATCTGTTCATTGACAATGTCGTTTTTGCTGACTCCATAAAATAATCACAGAATCTGTGAGGAAAGCTCCGTCATCACCTCCTGAAAAGTAGTTTTCCTTGTCTGAGAGAAGGCCACTTCATTCTCTTGAATAACTATATTATTTCATTACAGGTGGCATAACTCTTCCTGATAAGTTAAAACGTGAATCACATCATCTTGCATTGCTAATATTAACACGTTCTGAATCTCCGTTCTCAGCTCAAGTATGGTGAAGCTGGTCACCTGACAAATTGGAAAGGGTCCTTTAAAAAGTCAGAGAATTCTCCAAGTTATCATTGTTAGATTTTGTGATATTGTTAGACATGCGTTTTGTTTGTTTTAAGCTTTAAAAAATTCCATTTTTAAGGACCCATTATTTCTTGTGGGCCAAATGTGCAGGATATAAATTTACTTCATGGAAATACTGTTAATTCTGTTAGCAAGGAGCTTAATAGCCAGGTGTATTACAGTAAGTACCTTGTACGCAAATACAAGTGGTGTACTGTATGATGGTAGTTATGTCACTAAGTGGATGTAGGACTGGCAGTATGATTGTGGGCATCCAGGTTCTTCTTTTTGAGGGGTGTGGTCCAGCATTGCTGTATCAGCTACCTGTAGCTGTTTCATCCATGAAAATAAGACATTATTTTTCATGTTTCTGTCTCAATAAGGCAAGAACATACCTGCACAGGTATCTTGAATGCCTTCTGTAGGACAACCCGTAGTTTTTCCAGACCCCACTTGGGCTCTGATGCCTGTTTTCTGGTAGGTTCTCTCGATGGCATATGACAGCAACTTGTCCTGGATGAGTAGGTGGAGTGAACTTGCCACAGGCTGTGGTGTCATTGGTTGTTTATAAGTTACAGTAAATTAACGATGTAAAATTTTAAAATATATATAAGTACATAGGTTGGTACTCTGACGGACGGGAATCACCGGTACAGTAAGTTGCTTTATAAAATCACTAAATGTGGAGTTGATGTATCACATTGCATTGCAGGCAAGTGGAACAACTTGCAGTTATGTGAAAAGCAGCCTCTAGACCCTTGCTGTCTCTTGATTGACTTTTGACTCTGGAGCAATTGTTTGAATTTGTTGCAAGTTGATAAATCAGTTGCAGATTTCTGCAGAAATTGAAAGGTACATAGATGCAGGAAGGGCTTTACTATAAATATCCTCTTTTGATACATTTTTTTATGAAGGTTTTCTTGCAAGGGGAGCCTCTTGAAGTTTCCCTAAGCCAAGTTTCGGAAAGATTTGTGTCTACGCGTACATTCTAAGAGTACAAAGCACCAGTATATTGTTGTACATCCTTATCTGCTAGATTTAAAGCACTTTCCTCCGCTCCATATTGGAGGAGGAGAACTTCCTGGGAACTCCTTCTGAAGGCCTGTAGTGGTTGCTCACTGGAAATATTACCAAAGGGTCTATGAAGGCATCCCACTGGCATTGTTTTCTGTCGATTATTTCTCTCTTTCGATCCCTTAGTCTCTTCTTGCATGGCTGTCCAACTTCTTCACCTCTACCTTGCTCCAATTTTCACCTCTTATTAAACAGCAGATTCTTTCGGAAGACCTAATGATGTACTGAAGTATGACTCTGGTCTACTTAGAGTAATTTCAGTTTTCTTACCTTTAGAATTCCCCGTAGGGGTGGAGTGCCGTCAGCGCATCTCATGCCATGCACTGTAGGCATTACTTAAGGTCCCTTGCAGCATCCCTTCGGCCCTAGCTGCAACCCCTTTCATTCCTTTAACTGGACCTCCGTTCATATTCACTCTCTTCCGCCCTACTTTCCACCCTCTGCTAACAATTGTTTCATAATGCAACTGCGAGGTTTTCCTCCTGTTACACCTTTGAAACCTTTCTGCCCTCAAGTTTCCTTTCAGCACTGAATGAACTCATAGGTCCCTGCACTAAATATCCATTACCTTTAGAATTGGTGACCTGTGCTTCCTTTTACTGAGGCATCTCGCTGTGGAGGCATACCTGTCTCTCGCTATCTTTCAAGTAGACTTTGTTGTCATATTGTGGAATATTTCTTCGGTAGAAGAAATACCAAGCCGCTTTCCCTCCAACTTGTAGTATTCTGCATTTCCGACGAGGTCGCACCTTGGCTATAATAATAGTAATAACGATAAAGTCAGTGATTAAAGCACCCTATTTATCATTATCATAAATGTTGTGTGGTTTGAATTATGTATAAACAGTATACATATACGGTACAGTGTATGCTTGCATGTTAAAATGTTCCCCCCACAAGCCTTGCATTTAAATTCTTACATAACCCGGCTTTATAAGAGTTCACTGATTTTCCAGGTTAGTTTTGGTATTTTGCAATGGAAAGCAACTGCAGAAATGACTTCCCTGATGGCTTTTGGTCCTCGTATATACTGACGCAAGGTTCTGGCTTCTTGTAATGAATCATTTTGGAAAAACTCAGATGATAAAGAAGTCAAGATGTTGCCGCAAACATTAATGACAAATTGAATGCATGGGAGACTAGATGCTTATGCTTCCAGCATTCTCTCTCTCTCTCTCTCTCTCTCTCTCTCTCTCTCTCTCTCTCTCTCTCTCTCTCTCTCTCTCTCTCTCTCTCTCTCTGCATGATTTAATAATTGATACTTTTGTTTCATGTGTACAGTACTGATCAAGGCTTCTGTGTTGCATACGGCTGTAACTGTTTATCGATTGTTTTTAGTGTTATACTTGATTTTAATAATGATTTTAACAATGTACTGTATTTTATTTAACAACAGCACTATTAAAATGTAAGTAATGTTATTGCACAGCACTGTATAACCTTAGAAGCCCTAAGGTAAAATAGTAGGGTAGTTCATTGTGAAATTATCTCCCTAACAAGTAACTAGACCTTAAAACTCAACATAACACAAAAGAATTAACAACCATTAACTCACAAATTGAAAATTCATGACTGAAAACCTTGACCTTTCTTTCCAAAAACCTTGACCTTTCTTTCCAGTATTTGATAATTTAATGTAGTCATCGTTGCGCTTCGTGACAACTCCGTCGTTAACGCACCTCGTCTCTTCCAGTGCGAAAATGGTACGAGTGATCTCTGTCCACCACTTCACGCGGCAAGACGTGGCCGGACTGGAGAGGGCAGGGGGGCGTGGCGTCGCGAGGGGGAAGGGGGACATCCTCTTGATTGGGGGCGAGCACCGCGTTGACATAAGAGACTTGAAGAATGGCGCCACACTCCAGGGCAGCTTCCCGACTGTCGATTTGGTGCAGCAGTTGGTGTACTGCGCGACAGGTAACTTGTTTATGCTGGTTTCTCCTCGGTTTTTATGTTGGGTGATGTCTTTCTAAGCTTTTTATGCTTTAATTATTATTGGCATTTGGTGGTCTTGCTCTCAAGAGTGAGTGCAAAGTAAATGTTTCCCTTGGTACATGTTTATCTCAAAGATTGTTTGCATGATGAAGTTTTTAATTCTTCAGAGTAGTAGCAAGTTAACATACATAGTCTGTCAGCTTTTAATCTCCATAATTGTGTACTGGTGTTTGTTTTAAATGATACTCATAGTTTTGTAAAATAAGGTAAAAACAGTCATTGTCACAGAACTTAAATTTTTATACAGGAAACTATGTATGTACCCTGGAAACAAAACCAGCGAGACACGGGGGCGATCACCGCTACGTCCGGGTCTACCTGCACTGGGATCAAGACAGCACAAACCAGCCCATGAGGGCGCGCATAGCCGGCCGCGTCACGCCGAGCAGCCAGTCGGGCATCCTCAACCTCGAGATGATCGAGATACCGCTGAGGAAACCCGCGGAATTCGTCGCCTGTTGCCAGACGACGGGCAACATCGCCGTCGCCTGCGGAATCACCGTGACGATTCACAAGTTCTTCCAGAAGACCCACGACATATCCAAGCTGAAGTTCATCGACTTCGAGGAGATAATCGAGCTGGACATGTCGTTCATCGTCAAAGAAGTCGCCATATCAGAGGACGTGGTCGGGTGCGTTTCGGAGTCCGAGGCCCACATATTCCAGGTGATTTTGAACCCCCATCTTTTAAAGTCGACCTCGGAGGAGAAGGAAGTCAAGATTCAGGAGAAGCGAAGCAAGTCCAGGTCGAAGTCCAAGACGCGTTCTGCATCGAGGTCGCCCGGTCGTAGCACGGATTCTTGCAGCTCCGCCGGTCGATACAGAGGTCGATGGTCTAGCCAGAAAGAGGCAAGTTGAACAAGTAATTTTAAGTAAATCTTTTGCTTTTTTTAGAGATATTAGCAAAAAGAGACAAGTCAGTTTTTATTTGCATTTTCAGATTTGTATTAGCAAATAATTTAAGTTTACATTCGCCATTTCAAAGTAGTTCTTGCAACAATGACTTCCTCTGCTAGAAGAGGAATGAGCTATCAGCTTTCCCAGATTTCAAAAGGAAATACATTTTCGTCGAGAACAGAACATTAAAAACTATTTAATTTCCAGGAGACTACTAGCTCTGTCATCAGGAATGCAGATGATTACACCGATCTCTCTGAGTTGACATGGGTGCCAACCCTGTCCTACGGCAGGAAACGGCCAGTCGACGACAAGAGGTTTCTCCTGTTCCCCTCTCTGGTGGGGGCCGCTCACTGCGGACCAGTAGCGGAGCCTGGAGAAGTGATAGGCCCCGTTAGGTATGCCTGTGTTGTGGTGCCTCTGTTCCACCCCCAGTTGCATTGCTACCCATGTACAATTCTCCTTTGTGTTTTAATAATTTACAGTACTTACGTTTTGTATTAATTTAATTTGTTCTTTCTTTTTTAATAGTGATTCCCTCATTCTTTCTGTGTTTTCCGTAACCTTCTGTTACCTCTTTCTAATGAACACTTTAATGTTCTTCGGAAGCTTGAATTTCAAGTCACCGGCCATTGTGGTGGGCTTGTTCCATGTGAATAGGATTCATCTTTTTAATAATAATAATACTAACTTAGTTATGAGATAGTCAGATAGATTCCCTGTCTAGCTTAGAAAATGAAAGATACAGAATTAAGATAATTTTTTCCTCCAGTGTTAGGCAATAAGGTACCACCCTACTTATGAACATTCAGCTTAAAAACATTCTGAGACACAAGCAGACAGGATTGCAAATTAAAATTGTGTTCAGAGCGCCCCCCCCTTTGTCATCCGTAAGTTCAAATTTTGTTTTGGGCGCCTGTTCTATAGATACGGAACTTTATGTACAGTGTATTGTGTTTTACGATGAAAAAATGTTCCTGTACTTGAATAAGCGTGAGGAGTACAGTAGCCAACTTGAAAACAGTTCAGTATACAAAGGCCATTCGAAACATAACTCATTTGCAAGTAGGGCGGTGTCCGTACCTTTGAACGAAATCTGTTTTTCCTGGAATCCAGATTGATTGTTGATAAGAAGTAATTCTCACTTAGCTCCTCCCGCTGCTCAAGTGTTCGTGTGAAGTTGCTGAGCGCCAGCACGACTCCGCAGAAGATGCCGCCGAACATTTTCGAAGCCGTGACGCTGATTCACCGCCGAGCTGACCACACCAACGACCCCGACATCCCCTTCACGAATTTGCAGATGATGGCAGTGTATGGGTCGGAAGCAGCGAAAAAGAGTACGTGTTCTGCACGACAGTTCGTTAATTTGTCGAATGTTCTCTGCCACATATAGTACTGTATTTTGAAGTGTAGTAGGCAGTCCCTGGTTTTCGATGGGGGTTCCATTCCTACGCCGTGTCATAAACCGAAAATCATCGTAAACTGGAAAATCGTCAAAAATTGTCAAAAATCCTAAGAAAATCTTACTTTTAATGCTTTGGGTGTATTGAAAACGATATAAACTGCATTTTTATTGAGTTTTTCATCAAAAAGACCTCCAAATTTTTATTATTCTGCCGTTTTGGAGCCATATTTCTTCCGTCGGTTAGGCGTATGATGTGCCGTAACCCTGGAACATGCATCGTAAACTGGGAAATAATTTCTGACGAATGTATTTGAAAAGTGTCGTAACCTCGGAACGTCGTAAGCCGTGGACTGCCTGTACAATGTTGATTTCACAGTTCACTCTTCTCGAACTGCAGTTAGATATATACTTCGTCTTTACCCTAAACCATTCCGATTTCTCTTGTACAGATAACAGCTCGACTCCTCGAAGGTCGTCACATCCTCTCTTGCCCGCAACAGCCATTCCGAAAGTCGGGGCTTCTGTGTTCCTCACCACTCCGCACGTTGGCCAGCTTTACCACATCACTCTGGCTGACGGTGCGTTTGGTTAGTGGCAGTTCTTGGCTTTGTGGTGTAACCCGAGATTTTGTTTACTGAGATGATCTGGATAAGTTTTGGGTAGATTTATAACTGCTGAATAAGCAAGCTTCAATTTACATGAAGTGTTTTGTTGCTGTTTATGTAATTGCTACATTTTCTCGCGCATCCACTTTCAGGAACCAGTGTAGTGAGAGGTGGTGTCTTCTCGTACACTGCGCCCGTTTATACGGTAGCGTTAGAGCCGTCGCTCTTGCACGCCCTGACTCTGACCGGATTGGAGACCTATACCTTGCGACCACATCCACATGTCGTAGTGTCCCATCTTCCGGAGGATCTTGATATGGTTGTAGGTATCTTTTCAGAGATGAAGAGGCTCTCTCTCTCTCTCTCTCTCTCTCTCTCTCTCTCTCTCTCTCTCTCTCTCTCTCTCTCTCTCTCTCTCTCTCTCTCAACAGCCTGGACTGGTTAAAGCAACTCTGATTATTCCCCGAAGTAGGGAAAATGGAATACAGTAAATATAGAATTCTAGAAACAAACTTCCTCCCTTATATTGTAAATGTATTCATAGCATGTCTTAAATTTGACGTATTAGTTACTTTCAAACACAATAAACTTACTGTTTTTTTTTAGGTACCACCTCATTGGGAAGAGACGGTGTGTTTGGTCGGCCTGAGACCGTTCCTTAATGTTGAGACCCTAACTTTGACTGACGGCTGTTTGGCTCTTATTGCTGCCAATAATGAGTAAGTTAGGCCTATCTTTTTACACGTGAAGAATACCTGTATAATTTTTACAAATTGTTATACAATCAAGCCTGAAAGACTGTTAGTTTGACAAGGTGTTTTATGAGGCTCTGAAGAATATTGGTTTGATGAGAAGTTAAATGAAGAAGGTTTGAAGGACCCAAGATTGTGAAAAAGCTGTGTAATTGTAATTATTTTTGGAGAATCCCAGTTCAGCAAGCTCTTATTGAAAGATACTTGTTTAAGCTATGAAAAATATTTGAAGGCTGTTAGTATGAAAATGTGTAGCGTAATGTGATTTAGACATTAATCAAGAAAGTCAAACCAGTATAAGAACGGTTCATATGGAATGACATTGCTGTATAGTATTGGATTATCAAGCATATGTTAGCCGAAAGTAGGTTCACATACAGTATTCTGTATAGCATTGGTTTATCAAACATATGTTTGAGTTAGTCCGAGGTACTGGTTATTTTTAATCAAACCTTCCTTCCTGCGTACTTTAGGGGTGGCGACAAATCCCACACCGTCTATTCCCTGCATCTGCCGAGCGCTGCCAGTCTGTACAAGGAAATGGTTCGCGTCGGGAGAAGCCACAGGTCCGCCTCTCCGTCGACGTACCTCCACCTTCTGCTGGAGGCCCACCTCGTCTTGACGACAGCGATTCATTTCGAGTTGCCGACAGTCGAGGAAGCCGAGGAGGATCTCTACGCTCTGTTACAAGACTCATCTGCTCTGCTTGGGGATTACTATGCTCAGTAAGAGTTCAAGTATAATTTATATTACCTTTTACAGTTTACTGAAGTTGATTAAACTTGTGGATCACAAAAACAGTAAATTTCCCACTTAGCATTTTTTATTTTACAGAAAACAGTCCCCCCATTTTTTGCAGGTTGTCTGTGGAATAATAATCAATTTCCTTTCATAAGAAAAAAAAACTAGAACAGAATGAGTTGGTCTTATCGAAGCAGATTTGAGCAAATATAGTGACTTCTGAAGTAGGTTGCATAAGTAATTAGCAAACATTTTATGGCATGACTTAGAAGTAATGCAAGTGCAAGGAGATAACTGTAACTTACAAGACCAAGAATCTTAGTCTGTCTGAGCTCTTCAATAGAAACTTTCACCCCTGACTTGAGGACTAGTGTTTTGTTAGACATTTAACTGCAAGTTTAAATCGACTGGAAAACATTTGCACCACAGATGCACGGGCGAAGCCGAATGGAAACAGGGGACACAGTATTACCAGGTGTCGAGTCTGAGCCCCGACGCGGTGATAGAGCGTCTAGATCCCCAGTGTCCTGGACTTGTCGCTGTTGTTACTGACCTGCTTCTTCATCCAAGTACTCCCATGTTAACGTCGGCACAGGTGAGAAAAAAGAGTTCAGATTTGTTTGTCAGTGTGGATGATACTTACTGTTTTTTAATCGCCAGACATCGAAAACTGACTTGATGTTTTCTATCAGGCAAACTGCGTCTTGGAGATGCTGGAGAAAGTGGCTCCGGAAAAAGTGTCGACGATAATTCTGAAGTCCAAGTGTCTGAAGGATTACAAGAAGGATAAGGCAAGTGCACGATTTTGGTTTAACTGGAATTTGTGTTCTGCTTTGAAAGAGAAAAGTATATCGTTTGGTGTCTAATGGAAACACTTTGAGGTTCCTGATGTTTCCTAAGCCATGTAGCTTAAATTTACAAGGTTCATTTTCATTATGGATGTGAAAGGAGAATTCCAGAGGTAGTTTTCGACTCCAGTTAAAATGTCACTTGTAGGAAGAAGAGGAAATACGTAAAAATCCATCAGATTATTGTTTACATGATGTAGACCTTTATAAACTTGAATTTTATATAGTAAACCTAAACAAATGAAGCAGTAATTAAAACATTGGTAATGAGCAATTTCTTCAGTCACGCCTTACGCATTCATCCATTTTAGGTCTTGGCGATTATAAAGCAAGAACTTTCAACGACGTCAGAACCTCGTCCAGCGGACGTTCTGGCCTTGGCCCTGGTTTTCCTTGATCGAGGATCACCAGAGCAGGTTTGTATCTTTGGGTAGTACGTTTTGTCGAGTCGTACTTTATGAAGAAGCATTGCTTTATTGGGCTGAAAGATATAACTTGATCATCATGTTTTGGAGACCGTTTTGATAATTGCATGACTTAGATTTGAACACATTTTATACCTTGAATTGAATATGGTACGGATGTCATTCCTTGAAAACTTTATTTTTATCCTTTTCATGAATATTAATACTTGAATTTTTGTCTCCTTAGGTTGCAACAGTGCTGGCATCATTGCGCGCTTACCAGCTAGTGGTGGTTTTGTTGAAGCATTCCAGCCTGCTACTCGTCACGGAAGATGGCGTCACGCGTCTGTCTCCCCTTGCTCAGGTTCGATGTCGAACGAGCGATTACAATTGAATCGATTAAAGCTACAGTATGCTGTTCTATAAAACTTCATTCCTTGTCAGTGCTGAAATTACCGTCTTGGAATGGTCTACTTTTCATTTAGGTTTTGTAATATTTAAGTTATTTTTTCTTGCAGGTCCTCGCCGAACACAAGAAGGAAGTTTTCACGGAGGTTTTCGTCTCGCTCATCGGAGACGGGACGCTGTCCTTGAACGCTTTTGTGGATGCTTTCGTGGCGGTGTACCCTATCGTTTCGTGTGGCCCAGAGTGCAACATGCACTCTCTCTGGCTCCGAGACTTCTTGGAGAAGTTTTTTTTGGAGTATGCCCATAACCCTGAGGTGAGCCTGTCCTCGTAAACTGTTACCAAAAGGCAGTTGGTATATTAGATGCTGAAATGACTCTGCATGGCTTCTGTTAAAATATTTTTAGGCCTACTGTACGTGCAGTGCATTTTATAGTAGTTATACTAATTTAAATCCCTTGTAGGACATAATAAATTTATGTCCCTTTAGGACGTACTAAATTTATGTCCCTTGTAGGACATACTAAATTTACATCCCTTCCAGATCACGGACCACAGAGAGCGCTATGACCGGGCCGTGACGGTTCTTGTGAGCTTGTACCTAGCGAGCCTGATGGGGGCCTTTGGGGATAAAGTAAGTGTTGAAAAGGTTTGTGTGATCAAGAAATTTGCATGCTGAAGTCACAGGAGTAGTGTGGCTGAAGGCAGAAGCATTTTTAAGCAGTTATATGAAGAAATTGTTAAAAATTTATATTTTAATTTTTTTTTATCTAGTGTTAATTATTTGTATAAGGTTTTTGGGGTCTTCAGTGTAAAATACTTGATGAGAAACTAAACAAAATTTGTAGAAAATGTTGGAGTTGTAGGAAAGAGATTTTGGCATATAGAGGGGGCTTTTTTTTCACCTCACAAACATTTTAAAATAGATGTTTTGATGTACTTTTCATGTGGTAAGGTATTCATTATTTTTTATATGATGTTTAAGGGGTCCTCACTTTAAAATACATAACAGAAAACTAAACAGAACTGTAGAAGCTCTAGGCAAGACAGATCTTGGCCTAGAAAGAGCATAGCCAACAGATCTTGTTTTGTCATTTTTTATGTGGTGTTAATTATTTTTATAAAATACTTGAAGAGAACTAAACGAAACTCGGAATTGCAGGAAACTTAGATCTTGGCACACACAGAGAGGACAAATAGCCAAAATTTTCACTTGCAAAATTAGAGATTTATGTTTTGATGTGCTTTTTATGTGGTAATCGTTATTTTTATATGTTGTTTGGGATGTTCACTGTAAAACACATAACAGGAAACTAAATTAAACTGTACAAACTTTAGGAAAGACAGATCTCAGCATACAAAGAAAGCAAACGGTCAAAAATTTTCCCTCGAATGAGACCAGATGTTTTGGGGGCCATTTTGAAGCTTAGACAGACATCCTAAATCCTCCAGTAGATTTTATACTGTTACTCTATTCTCCCGCAGTCCAAGGAAGACCCGAACTGGAGCGACCAGCGAGCAGCCCTGAAGGAGCTCTACGCCCCGCGTCCCACCTTCCTCAACCTCCTGCCTCCGTTCAACATGGAGACGTCCCTCGAGAAGGGGATCGACAAAGTCGAGGGCGAAGACAAGGGGCAGGGAGAAGAGAGCAAGGAGGACTTGTCGTCGACTCTGCTGCATCTTCTCGTCTTGCAGGTGAGCGCTGCGCTCGTCTCGAGTGTCGAGTCTTGCGACGATGAAGGCTAGACTAAGATTTGTCTAATGATAGGCTGAAAAGATATTGTCTAAAGGTAGTCTGAAAAGATATTGTCTAAAGATAGTCTGAAAAGATGTTGTCGAAACACTAAATAGGTATTGTTTAAAGATAGACTGAAAAGATATTGTCGAAAGACTAAATGAATATTGTCTAAACACAGACTAAAAAGATATCGTCCAGATTTTCATAAGAAAGACATACAGTATAGATAAAATTCGATTGTTAATCAGTTTTATTTGACAAAATCATTTATACACCTGCCATTTTCAGTCACTTCTGAGCTCAGAGCTGCCCTCCTCAGAAGACAGGGCCAACGTCCTCAAGTTCGTCAAGACGAACCCCACTGCCGTAGGAGCCCAGTCCTTACATTTGCTGTGCCTGGAGCCGGTCCAGCAGATGGAGTATATGCTTAACCACTTCCCGCTTATTCTACTCCAGTATGGCAAGGTCGGGAGAACATAATTCGTTTGACTTTTTTATGTCATTTAATGTTTAAAGGAATTGACATTTTTTTGGTATAGGTCTATCCATTTTGTATGGCGTAATTCAGTTTAATTCATTTTAAATGCTTGAAATTCATTTGTTAATTTCTTTACAGGATGTGTACGACACCCCGATCGAGTGGGTGGATCTTGTGTCCGCCCTGATCAATCACAAAGCAGGTCTGGCCTCGAGCGACCCCGCACATCAGGTTTATTCGGATGTTTTGAATGGTAAGGAGTTCCAAAAGGTTTTAACTTTGTATATACACTTAAGAACTTTGCATAAGCAGAACAAGTTAATTTGCAAGTGTCTATATTTCTGTTCATTTCTGGTACACAAATAATTCTTTACTCTAATAATTGACACATCTTTCAGAATCTGATTTACCAGAGTTTTTGACACTTCTGGAATCTAATTCACCTGAGTTTTGACACTTCTTTTATCTAATTTACACGAGTTTTTGATACTTTTTATCTAATTTACATAGTTTTTTTTTATTTTTAACCTGGAACCTAATTTACCAGAGTTTTTGACAATTTTGGATTCTTAATTTACCCAGGGATCTTAATTTGCCAGAGCTTTTTATTCCTCTTATGAAATCCAAGTTCCCCAACTTTTTGACACCATTGGAATCTGATATACCAGAGTTTTTATCACTAGGAATCTAATTTACCCGAGTTTCTGTCACTTTATCTGGAATCAAATGTACCAGAGCTTATACACTTCTGGAATCTATGGAAACCTTAATTTACCAAGTGTTTACACTTCTGGAATCTAATTCACCCGACTTTTCCAGATGTGTTGAGCGACCTGGTCGTCACATCTCCTCTGGACGTGTTCCTCCGCATAATCCCCAGCAGCCACCACGAAGAGTTGCGGAACTACATCCGCCAGTGCCACTCTGCAGCGCTGGCCACTTACCTCCGTTCCTCGTTAATAACGTACGCAAACAACCTGTTGGCGCAGATGGCCAAGTAATTTATAAAACTTTTTTTTTCCCCCCCTCAAAGTGCTCGCGACAAACAACGAGCAGCATCCCGTGCAGGTATGGTAATAAGATTGTTTGTTTACCGGTTACACACACAAAGGTGCCACATTGCATTTATGTAAGTCCTAGTGTTCAGAATCTCTTCCTCCTCTTGTCGTCACACGAATTACGATGTTCTAAAAGTTCTAGTCCTACTTAGGTGTGTATATATGAAATTGTATAAAATTGTAAGTTTAAAGTAATCTCGTTTTTATGGGTCGAGTCAGAAGGTGCAGTTAATTTTTAGCTATGTAGTGTTGAAGGTAACTTAAGATTTATATAAATAGCAAATGACCTGTTATGTTTTAAATGAGATGCGTTTATTGTCGAGTTACAGAATTTATTATGCTGATTTTTCATTTGCTTTAGTTTTAACTGAAGTTCTTAAACTATTATCTGCACAAATTGGGTATATAGCTTTAAGTGTCACTTTATATATGTTAAAATATACTTTAGTTTTGTTCTTTAGTGGTCAAGTTAGTTCAAGTTGGGTCCTTTCGTAAATGACGATTGTTTTTATTTATATATTTACCGTTAAATACGTTTGATATACTCATTTCCGTTTCTTATCTAGTCATAATGTCTGAACCCACGTTGAATTTATTTTCTTTCTTTTGCGTGACTTTGTAAAGTGAATATAGCTCAAAAATTGCTGAAATAAAAACCGTATGTTATAAAAATGTTTTTATTGTGTTAATCAGTTCCTGGAGTAAATAAGGAAAGTGAATAAGTTTGTATATCTTTGCAGTTACTGTTATTTAGACACTTTACAGAAGATTCAGCATTTCCTAATGAGTTTCAAAGAGAAAAATTACACTCAAAATTCACTAATTTTATGTAGAATTCATGACATTCACCACTGGATGTTACATGTTCATATTTTGACGTTTTGATATTTTCTTTGTATAAATACCACCCCATATTGTCCAAGATGGATTGATATACTCTAGTCATTATCATCTTTGTTAGGTTTTATCTTTTTGGAAATCAGTGATGTGAGTTCTCCACTTTTTCTGTTTGCACTTTCCACCTGGTACAGGTCTTCAGCTGAGCCATTTTTCTGTGATTTTCCAGGTTTTTTTACAGGCTTTTATTCTTTTTACAGGTGTTTAACCTGCTACTTTCATAAATTATACTTTTTTGATTGGGCCAAGCCACTACCTTCCTTTTCCAAAAGCTCTATTGGCTTCGTCAGCGTCAGCAGCCTGAACGTGGTCGTGTAAAGAACTGAACCTCGTCCTCTGAGACGGAGTTTGCAGTGTCTCAGCAGTGCCAGAGATCTTGAATGACTGAAAGGACCCAAGAGATGTCATCCTGGGTGGAGTGGAAACTGGAAGGCCCCAATCTGGAGTCATGAGAGCTGGAGAAAACTCCAGTGAGCTTGTGTGCTTGAGGTACAACTCTGGATCATGGAAAATCTACAGTCTCTGGTCAGGCCAGGAGAATGTGCGAGGACCTTATGAGAAGACTATAACCTCTATTGAGGTCACAAGCTCTTGCATATCTGCAGCTCATCCTAAAGAATTGGTAGCAATCACCTCGGCCACAGGAAGGCTGGAAATATCTAAAAAAGACTCATCATCCTGTCTAAGCTCGGCAATGGAAGCTCCCTCGAGATGTTGGTGAGGTCGTTTAGTATTGCGTAGGTTACACATCCGCTCAAGAACTAAAAAGAAGGCATTCCTATTCAGGAGCTACCATCTTGAAGAGTACAGAGATCATCAGATTGTTCCTGTTTATAATCTTTCACTAGAAGAACTTTCCTTGTGACAAATCAAATCTTGCCTTCTTAGAGAGAGAGAGAGTAGAGAGTCCCAACACTGCTACAGCACCTTGAGAAACTGGAAGGATCAGGTGGTGTCGTTCTGGTTGCACCAAAAACTGCCAGGTTTCAATCTAGAGTTATTAATGTTCCATTAACGATCTTAGATTGAAGCTGGCATTTTGTTGCACCTAGGATGACACCACCTGTTCTTGCTAGTTTTTCAAGGTCCTGTGCAAGAACTAGTTTTTCAAGGTCCTGTAGCAGTGTTGGGACTCTCTGCTCTCTCTCTCTAAGAAGGAAAGGTTTGATTTGTCACAAGGAAAGTTCTTCTGGTGAAAGATTATAAACAGAAACAATCTGATGATCTCTGTACTTTTCAAGATGATACCTCCTGAATAGGAATGCCCTCTTTTTAGTTCTTGATTGGATGTGTAACCTACGCAATACTAAACGACCTCATCAACATCTCGAGGGAGCTTCCATTGCCGAGCTTAAACAGGATGATGTCTTTTTTTAGATATTTCCAACCTTCCTGTGGTCAAGGTGATCACTACCACATCTTTAGGATGAGCTGTAGATATGCATGAGCTTGTGACCTCAATAGAGGTTATAGTCTTCTTATAAGGTCTTCGCACATTCTCCCTGCCTGACCAGAGACTGTAGATTTTACATGATCCAGAGTTGTACTTCAAGCACACAAGCTCACTGGAGTTTTCTTCAGCTCTCATGACTCTAGATTGGGGGTCTTCCAGTTTCCACTCCACCCAGGATGACATCTCTTGGGTCCTTTCAGTCATTCAAGATCTCTGGCACTGCTGACACTCTGCAAACTCCATCTCAGAGGATGAGGTTCAGTTCATTACACGACCACTTTCAGGCTGCTGACGCTGACAAAAGCAATAGAGCTTTTGGAAATGGAAGATAGCAGCTTGGCTCAATCAAAAAAGTCTTCGTTTAAGTTCTGCTGGTGAAATATTATGAAGGAAAACCATCCGATAATCACTGTACCCTTCATGATAACATCTCCTGAAGTGATGCTTCCTTTGAAGTTCATGACTGTTAGTGTCTGAAAGACTTTATAAACATCTTGAGGAAGCCTTCATTGCTGAGCTCAGATAGGATGACGAGTCATCTCCTAAGATTAACAACCTTCCCATGGCAAAAAGGTGGTCCCTACCATTCTTCAAGCTGTGCAGTTGAGTATGCAAGGGCTTTGGCCTATAATGGCTCCACAATTTCTAGCTTGACCAGAGACTGAAGATTGGTAAGAGCCAGAGGCATTTGCCTTTGAACACTAACCATCTATTGCCACATTAGTTACTGCAAGGATGGGCTTTAGTCTTCCTGGTCTTGTTATCTGATTAAACTCCAGGCATGTTGGCTGATCCTCTCCTATCTCCAAGTTGATCCACTTCAGCCTTTACCAGCAGACTAACATTATGCTCAAGAGAGGGTTCTTCTTTCGTCTGTCGGTAGGATGCACTCTACACTCTTCTTGATGGTCCATCAACTTTTAACTTGCCTGTTGATCCCCTGCAATATCATCTGAGGGACTGGTTTTGTTGACTTGTTGCAACTCAAGTTTGAGGAAGGGGTACTTTGACATGCCACCATTGCACAATTGTTGAAGGGAAGATCAATGGCAGCTTGCTCCTTTGTTTTAATGCGATGAGCTCTAACCTGTAGCAGGCTTTGTTTCTAATACATATCTTCCAATCGACAGGCTCCTGTAACCTCGCAGGACAATTCTGAAGATTAGTTGACCCGCAGCTCACTTGTCCAGTTACTTTCATACAGTTTAATCCTGTCCATCACTTTGTAGACCAATCGCACCCAATCTCCCAGCTGGTTCCTTTTGCCCGAGGAGTTTTGTTACATTGGTGCTCATTAGCAGAAGATGGGTTCTGTCAGCTTGCTAACTGGCTGTCCAAGAGCTGGGTTGCAGCAGCTTGCAAAACACAGTCTTCATTCAGTTATTTCCTCCTGAAAGTAGGATATTTATTAGTCATCAGGAAGACATTAACTTATTGAAAGCAAGTTCATTACCTTCAGGACATAGTTTGTAAATGTAACAAATTAAAACATGCATGTACTATGTATGTTAGATGAGGCAGGATATGAGCAGATATATTACCTATTACCAATAATCTTTAAATGCCTGGTTTGTAAAACTAAGATGGAGTGAAAATGACAGCACTCTTTATGCAAAATTGTTTGCAATCTTCCAAATAATTTTCTTGCAGTGAATGAGATTTAATATAGCCAGCTAAATTGCCCAACAGTAGCATAAAATAATGATTGAGTGTTGTATATAAAACATGGTCAAATTTTTTCTTACTCCTAAATTTTCTGTACCTCTAAGAATAAAAAAAAGCAATTTTGTGTTTGGTCAAGTCTTTGGTGACTGACCACGAAAATACAACTAGAGTATATATATTCCTCTTGGCGATATTGCAAAACAATGATTTTTGAAGACCTCTGAAAACCTATTTTTTATTGCGATCTTTTAACGCTATTTTGTCAAATGTACCATCATTGTAATGTTTACTTTATAGCCTATATACTATTTATTAAAATATATGTCTGTTATAACTGGTTTTTGTTTAACCCGAATTCAACTCTAATAAACATCTGGTGGAAAAATTACTATTCAATATTATAATCGTATAAAACTTGCATAAAAAGTTTGGTTAACTACATGATACCGGTAATCTTAACTAGCACATTTAACTCTTTGTAAAGATATGGTAGATTCAAGTTATTTAAACTTAGGCTATAAAATACTCTCACAAATCAATTCATTAAAACTTCATGTAGTTTTACGATTTTCATAGAAATAAGAAAAAAATGTCACAAAAAACTCACAATATAGTGTAACCATCTCCCCTTGACACTGGCAATCAAGAACTCTGATGCTGTTGTATATATCTTGCTATCTGAATCAGTTCCGTCTTGAAATTGTTGATAATCCTTCCTGTGTAGACTCCGTCTGTACAGAAAATAAAATAACCTACTACCCTACTCCGGAAATTAACACGACTTGCTCAATAAAGCTGGCATTCAAAAACAAATGCAAAAATCCTGACTATGAAATCTGTTAAGATCAAATTATACTATGTCCTTACTTCCAACAACTCTTAAGTCTTGACAAATTGAGAAATCAAGAGTTACAACCACTTGCACCCACTAAACAGTACTGTGCCTAGACCTAACGGAATCCCATGTAGGAACCAGCCGGAAGCGATCAACTAACTAAAACAATATATTAAAAGCCTAGAATGCCAACAAAAATTGATGGAAAAGTCTGCAGGACGATAATCAAAACTACCTATTAGAATACTATAGGTTTAGAACACTTTTCTCCTTGTAAAAATGAAATTATATCTTTTCTAAACAAAATAAATAATGCATTCTTGCCCTGAACACTACTTGACAACCTATGTAACTTTGAAAGAAATGATTCCTTCAGAAATCAATAAACATCTACAGTAAGGTTTGTCAGTTTTTGTGTGTATTAGAAAAACAAAATAACTGTTCATTTCGCATCTCTTCCCAGATCCTTTTTGATCTTGCAGCTATTTTAGCTGTTCATTCAGTACAATACAAAAGACAAGAATTTTGTGCACCTAGACCCAAGAAGAATTTTGTGCACCAAGTACCAAGAATAATTTTGTGCACCAAGTACCAAGAAGAATTTTGCACACCTAGTCCCAAGAAGAATTTTGTGCACTAAGTACCAAGAAGAATTTTATGCACCAAGTACCAAAGCAGTTTGTGCACCCAATACCAAGCACTTTAGCTGCATACATTCACAAAAGAGACTACTCTTTCAGATGAACCTGCTCCATAAATTGTTGGAGAAGGAACTGCAACTTCGACTTAACTTCAAGTGTGCTTCCTTCAACTAGACCAGACCTCAAGGATTCACTCCCACTGTCATCTTTACCACAATTATCAATACTCGAGTGGTTAACGCTGGCAGAATTGAGCAAAGAATCGCTCGGAGCGCAAGGAGATCGGCTTTCCTCGTCTTTCGAGGTACATAAAGGCGAAGGAGAGATGGATGTCATGGCTTCTGAGAGCTTCATAAGCTGGTGTGCCAGGTGGTACACTGCTCGATACCTTGCGGACTGGTTGTCCGATTCACTCGTTATCTGAAACAAATGTTATGAATGAATAAATTGTTTTAGGTGTCATGTGGTTAGCAGTCTAACCATAAACAATAGGTCTAAAGACGGCAGCTAAATTTTCTGTTTAAGTATTACTGATATCCCTGAAAATAATCAACTTATCAATGAACTCTTAGAGTAAAGAAACTACTGAATCATATAATAGAATGCTTAGAGGAACTAATGGACTAAATATAAACAGTGAGAATTTCACCTTTGGACAAATTACTTCCCTGACAGCTGAACACGGCAAAATTAAGGTCTCGCACCGCAAACTGAATAACTAGATAAAATATAATCTAGAATCTCAAAAAAATGGTACACAGAAAAAAATTACACTGCCAACATTCTAAAAGAAGTGAAAAGGAGCATACAAGGCTGAAAACTTCATAAAAATTAATATAAAAATAGCTATTACCTGGGCAAAAACACTGATTAAATATAGTACTAGATCACGATGAATAAGAAAGTAAGCATCAAACCTGAGAGGCTGGTTCCATTGTCTTGGCAAGTTCCTCTGCTCTGTTCACAATGTTTCGAGGAATCGCCGTGACTTTTGCCAGAGCGATGCCGTAATGAGTCGCTCGAGTTACGCCGGGGCGCACAACGTGGGTGAGCTTCAAGCGTCCGTCGACGGCTTCTTCGTGCTCCAAGTGGTAACTGTCGGAAGTAACGAAGCTTTCGTTGGTACACTTAATCAAAATCATTAACTGCAGGAAATAATGAATAAATCATCTCTCAAGAGCTTCTTGAAAACTTCATTTTAGCAGAATAATAAAGAAAACTTGAGCTATTGTCATAAAAATGCATTCACGAATAACCCACGCATGCAAACTGGACTTCCTTCAGTGACACAACTGTCTTAGACACAAGCTTACTTGGTGACGCTCGGATACAAGTCCGCGAGCTTCGTCAGGAAGAGCGTGTGCGTTGCCAACACCGTCGGCACTCTTGCTGCAATGAGCATCTCCAACACAGCCCAAGCTAGACCACCACCTTCCTCTATGGATGTCCCGGACCCCAGTTCGTCCAGCAGGACTAAGGAGTCGTTATTCGCCCCACCGAGAATGTGGGCGACATCGCTCATCTGGAAAGCCGAGTTCTTAATAATAATAATAACTTACAATGTAACTACAAAGGTCTGCTTATGTAGACTTTCTAGAATATATGTTATATATGACAATGCTTGTCAATGTTCCTCAGACTTTAAAATGGTTTAGCCTTTCTTACCTGAACCTGAAAGGTAGATGCATTATTTTCCGGAGAGTCTTCGGACCCCAGGTGCGTGAACAGTTGGCGAACGAGCTTGACAGAAGCGAAGTCTGCTGGTACGAAACTTCCGAGCTTCGAAACAAAACAGAACGACTACAATTAAGCTTCACAAATTACACTGAGCTTCAAAATAAATGACAAAAGATTTCACTGAACATAAAACTTAAAAGATTTGACTATATAACCAAAACATATATTGAAACTAGTACAATTTTTAAATACTGACCTGAGCCAGGATCTGAATCAGAGCAATCTGCCGCAAGTACGTGCTCTTTCCACTCATGTTGGGTCCGGTGAGCACCATGACACAGCTTTCAGAGCTCAGGTACTGAAAAATTAAAACACTGCATAAATACATTATACAAATCTCTATACATTATACTTCTTGGATGATGCAAGCTATTAGAAACCTCTTTGGAAATGAACACCTGTTCCTGACAAACTATGAGAGAGAGAGAAAATCTGTTTTATGTGGTCTATGAATTCTTTCCACAAACTATGGAAGAAAACCCTCCAATGCTGATGTTTCTTAAAGCTAAACATATAAACAACAAGAATTTGCAATGTTAAAAAGATGACTAACTCTCCACCAATCTAAGCTTTCTTTCTTTTATTGTGGTGGTCCCAAGAATGTATCCTCAAGTTACAAGTGAAATTTGAAGCATGAAAATGTTGAAATAGCTGAAGAGCAATATCAAGTAATATGACAAAATACTGTGTGGTTTGAAGATACCCCAGTTACCTCATTATCACCCAAGGTGTGACCAGGTATAAAGTAGGTGGCATCTCCTCACAAATTACCGCAATACCAAGTCATTCACAATAGAATACCTTTGAAGAGACATCGATAAACTGCGACTAAAATGACTGTACGGGTTCCATGCTACATCAGAATACCCAGTACGATATAGAGTACACAGTACTATACAAAACACACACACAATTCCCTTAACTAAATATACATATTTATATAGTAACTGCACCTCAAATCCCTCAATATATCAACAAGAGAACGTTGCAAATAACTCACAGTGTTATTTGGCACTGGTTCGACAGAAGAAAGAACGTCTAGGATTGGATGTCGACCTCCCTGGATGGCCAGCGTTGGAGAAAACTCGGGCCGCACCCACGACCCTACGGACGCAGCGTGAGTGAGGGCAACCACAAGATCTAAGGTCGATACTGCTTCCCCTAGGGCGTGGAGGGCCCCGATTCGTCCACGGGCTTCTACCAGCATTTCTAGAACGATCCTGTGGGGTATCGTCGTATTAAAAATGATTACTGTTCCTATAATTGCAATTATGAAGCATTTGGCCGTGACCACAATTCCTACGCTCTAAAAAATCTACTGAAAGAACTTGTTCTTAGATAAGGAATGAAAGTTAAAGAAATTGGAGTGCTTCGGTGGATGAGAACAATGGTAATGGATTCAAAGTAGATATCAGAAAATATTTACGTCCAATATTTCTATAGAACAACCTAATTTAAAGATTTATAATTTTTTTGTCAAAGTTTAGCTATAATTCTGGCAAAATTTCCTACCTTCACCAGAACTTCTAGCCTACTTAAAAATTAAATCTCTATCCTTCCTTACACCCCACCAAGAGAACTAATCCGACTCGCACTAAAAAAACTCACACATTACTCATTATCAGAATCTCTCTCAAAGTGTCCCTCGAGCGCTGATCTAACTGATAGAGCTGTTCGGTAGTGCAGGTGACGCATCCTTTTCCACGTTGAACCTGAGGAGATTTTGGTTAACGCAGAGTGATGTTAAACGCAGGTTGCTACCACAAAAAGGCCTCATAAAAGATGGATAATCAAGTACATGAAACAGTTTCTCACTGGCAAATTAGGGAAATGAAAATGACCAAGGGATTACTTTATATAAATCATAAGCTAATCCTACATTTAATACACAGCCATTATGATCAGGCAATTACACAGTGTTACCAAGCCAATGAAAATGATTATACTGTGAGCACCTGACAATGAATTGTAGGTATAAAGCACTGTTTTACTAAAACTCTTGTGCTTTCAAGTCATAATGTTTACACAATTAACAAAGACCTGAGTATACTGAAGTTCACTACTTAAGAAAATCAACTATGAAACACCTGTACAATACTCTTTGAGATGCTTCAGTATATTAACTTGTGTACAATGTCATAAGAGTGATGTAAAACAATATCTGTACTATGCACGAAGCCTCAGGTGATGGTTTATACGTATGAACAAAATAATCTTAAAACAGTTAAGTTTAACAAGAATAGGGCAGAGTTCACAATAACTTACAGTACATTTATAAACAATACTAATTGCAAAATCATCTTTAATCACAGTACATACAGTATCTCTCAGCCAACACAACCAACCACCAACCTGAATCAAGACAGGAGGGAGATTAAGTGCACAGTTTTTCTTCTTGTGGGAAACAGAAATATGGAATCCTCTTGCCGAATTGTGGCCCACCCTAAGCATAATCTTCAGCTCTTTTCCAAGTTCCTCCACATGACCTGAAATATTAATCGTGAAATTAATAATTCTACCAAATCATCCTACTGTAAAATGTATACAACCATTTTCTCTTTTCACAAAGACACTATACAGCTGTCGTAAAAAGGTTTACACAATGTCTGCTGTGATTTTCATTTGGTATTCGTGAGGATGTCAAGAAAAATATTTGAAAATGACTGAATGCATGAGATTTCATAGTAATGTCTTGGTACTGTAGCCAAGCAAAGTCACCATGATTTAGTCATATAAAAGTATATGAAATCGAAAGTCAACATTAACACATGAAATATTAAACAATATACAGCAACAGAGAGTTGTAACGTGTACTCAAACCGAATAATGATGAAATTCAAAGTAATGTAAGCAATTGCTTAGCTATATGATAACAAACCAAATCAAAGCTGTCCCAGTACAACACGGATTTGAACGTAAATCTGAACTTAAGCCAAAGAACAGCTGGAATGACAAACAGACAGAATTGAATACTTTAAGAAACTCAAAATTTGGATGTCAGGATCTCAATCTGTAACAAAAGAACATCTTAAACCCTTCTTACTAGTGATATCGTCAATGATTTCCGAGTAGATCTTCCGCGCCACATCCAAAAGTCCGTTGACGTGACTCTTTATAGCGTAACACCGCTGGGTCCTCATGGCTGCTGCGCCCTTCACAAGGCGGGCGTCTTCGTGCAAAACCTCCCGCAACAGGTCAAGGAGTTCCCTTAGGGCTTGGCTGTTCACTGCCTAAAAGTAAGGGTGCACATGATACAAGGAAGTATGGTAAAACTTAAATTTGCTTAAAATATAAATATATACAGCTGAGACACAAAGCATTAAGATTTATACATACAGAAATAAATGCAAATGACAAATGTATGCTCAAAGTTGCAATATTTGCCAAACTACTTCGCCTTCCAAGGCTCGCTCTCTTCAACAAAACTCACAAAAACGATTAGTTGTTTAAAGGAATCCATCTTTTACAGGATAATTATTAGCATCCTATGACCTATAGACTTATTTGTTGACAACTGTACCCCAATAGGTCAGTATTGCCTTGCAATACCAAGGAATAATTACACATTTTAACCCTGTGCACAGAGATGGTATAAGCATGGATCCACCAAACATAAATTTACTTCAAGTTCATTCAAATTTTGCTTTGGCTGAAATCTTATAATCAAAAACAAACCTCCTTCACAGACGACAAAAGGGGGTCAGTAATCCCCTCTAGAGCCATCCTCAGGGGGTCAAGCAACTCCAAAGTATTCTTCAGGGCAATGACGTAATTCAACCTCAGTTCACACGTTGCTCTGTGTCCTTCGTAGAAAGTGAACAGTTTAAAATGTCTGTCAATTAGCAAAGTATTTCTTATTTATTCCAAAAGTTCTCTATATTTACGTCCTCATTGGCAACATGAATGGATTCTGAAAGTATAACTCATAACACCAGTAATGATACGCCAAATATAAGTTATATATAATCTTAACCTTGATGAAAATACAGTAAAACTGATTGACCACAAACCTCCTTCGGCAACTGGACGCACATCGAAAGAAGCCAGTCTATGTCAGGAAATCGACCCAAAATGCTCTGAAATTCCAGAAAACAAATAAAAGGGTTTCACAATCACACAGGCATAAAACTGCCCTACACTCACCTAGCTAAATATTTGCAACATAATCATTCAGTCTTTAACTTTGCCCCTTTCTCCAAAACACTTTTGATGTCCTACTTTCTTGAGAGCCTAGGCTATCTTCCATCCTCTGGAAAAATGTATCACTAAAAGATGGAATGATTTAACCAACAAATTACACAGGACATGAGAAGTACATGAAACACTCAAAACAAAACCTGGAGAGTGAAAAAGAGCTCTGGATTCTCGACTAAATACTGCAGGGCGTTGTGTCGCGAGATTATCGTGGCGGCATCCGCATGGGGCTGTGAAAAGGAAAAATATTTTAATATTTTCATGCTTAACTTTGCCTTCATCAATATCTGTCAAATTGGCAAGCAACCACAGAACAAGCCAGACGGGTCAATAACATAACCAAGCTTCCAATTGACAAATATCTTTAAAAGATTATGGATAAATTATTAACCATGACTACAGTATGTCCTTTAGACATCGCACACTTCCCCGAATCCCGCGCTTCCTTACCTGCAACAGAGATGCTCGCAAGAGTCTTGTTCCGCCAGGGGTGCGGGTGTGCCTCAGGGCTCCGAAAAGCGAGTTCTCCCAACCGCCCCGCAAACCGCGTACTAGCTCCAACTTGCGGCAAGACGAGTAATCTGTTGAGGAATGGATGAGAAATCCAGGGAAGTTCAAGCTGAATCAATCATCAATACAGTTTTATTTCTGATTGATAAATATAAAAACATTGTTTACAACTCGCAAAAAGGACTTTAAACAACAGGGTGTCTTAAGAGTACAAGAACAGGTCCGTGAAATTACTTTAATTCATGCCATGTTCAAAAACTTAACTGTTAAATAAAATAATGCAAGACAATATTGCAATAATGCACAATAAAATACATAAATACAATCAACCATAACTTAAGTTTTTAATTACTGTAGCACTAAATCTGGTCATCTCTTGAGAACCAATTCTGTCATTTCAACATTAAAAAAAATATCGCAGTTTTAAAAACTGTCAAGAGCTTTCGCTTACCAATGAACATAGTGTTCTCAGACGATGACAGAGACACGTGCAGACTACGTGGGGCGTAGGTTACATGCTGAATGTGCTCCACATATTTCATGAGCGCTGCTACAGCTGCTAGGCAATAGTACCTGAAATATAATCGATATGGAATCTAAAACTGTCTGATACAAAGTATAACTTGTCTCCTTTGTAGAAGTGAAGAAATTTCATTTTCATTTCTTAAATTAACTCGAGAATTTAACGTTCCCTTACTTTGTCGAGATGTGCCTCTCAATGTAAGCGCATTCAGGCGAGGCCAGATGCTTCACAATAGCCAGGCCCCTCGTGTCGTTGAAATACCGCCGGTGAACAGCTGTCACAGACGTCTCCGTTATGCTCTCCTGGATGACCTGAACCAACCCCCTTCCACCTACTCGGCCGCTGAATTCTGACGGGACTGCCGTACTAGCGACAATGACCTAAAATAAGAAAATGTCAGTCAGTTGAAAGCAATCCAGAGGGCTAACCTGAAAAGTAAATTCCATACATTACAGACACCGCCCTGCTTACAAACGAGTTAGTTCCGGACGGCCGTTTGATTTTATAATCAATACAGGACTAAGTTTTACCGTCCTAAATCACAATACACTGTATTGAGTACAGAATAGATGTGCAAAAAGAGATTTCAACTTGCGATTGGCAAAGGGGGGGCGCCCTGAACACAATTTTAATTTGCGGTCCTGTTCATTTTGTATCTCTGAATGTCTGTAGTTGAATGTTCTCAAGTAGGGTGGCGTCTGTGGTAAATTGCAACGAACCTCCAGAGGATTGAAAATGGCCAACTTGGTGAGGGTTCGAGTGTACGTGTGAGTGTCGGAAAACTGAGCCAAGGACAGCTGAGGGCATCGGAGGTCGATGGCGGCAACACCCACTTCTCCTCGGGCTTGTCCGCGACCTTCTACAACGGCTGAAATGACGAAAGTACTTAAAAGACCGATACAAAAATTTCTGGTGATAATTGATAAAATTCCCCTAATATATGGACTTGTTACTGACACGGGTATGAATCTCCAATCCAAGGATTCTGCTCATTCAGTTTTTTCAAATTATTCAATGAAATACTGTTCTTGTTGACTTCTTGATTTCATGCATCTATAACAATAAATACTGTACAGAAGGTAAACTTGAAAAAATATCAAATAAAATCAATATGGTGAACCCCTACATCTTTACTTGTTGCAAGTCAGGGCACAAAAAAATTACAAGCTAAAGCAAACTTTAAACTTCTCCAAGAACCTCACCAACGATAGACGAGGCACGAGGCTCCCCAGGAGTTCTCAGGCAGCCTGAACCGGGAGTTCGAGAAGGACCTGAACTTGGGGTTACTGTGCCGCGATCAGATCCAGTCTTCGGAGTCCTCACACCAGCTCGGCTACTGCCGGTTCCTGTCAACGACCTTGTGTAATCTGAAGTTGTCGACGTGGCTGAGAGCAGGCTGCTGTAAGGTATTCTGAAAAGTAATATGTAGGTACTAATACAGTCTTTTGATGTCTTGAAAATCAAATAAGCCTTCAGTACCAATTACTATATGACATCAGAGCAAGGGCGTAAGATTGTCGATGTTTACTTCTAAAAGGGGACCTCCCGAATATCAAATAAAAATTATGTTCTGTGAAATTTCAATGTGGACTTCTTTCGACATTACTTTCCCAGCAGTATATATTACCTTGGACAGCAATATCATGATAAATATTCCTCCCAAAGACACAAAATCAATTCTCCAAACAAAACAGCATACTGAACCTAATTTAGGATAGCAGACAGTCTTCTAACACGACCAAATCACAGCCCCCTTTGCTCGATACAAAACACAGCATGAACAAAATCCTACTACCAGACCTCGGCTTCCTGATGCCACCAGATCCAGACATTACATCGTTTCTCTTGGCATATAGGCTCTCCAATATGCGCGCTTCCTCCTCGTGCTTTCTCCTTTCGCCACTCGTGCTTGTGTTCCTCGAGTCGTCCGACAATAAACCGGATGGGATGGGAATGAACGGAGGGCCGTCTGGGTACACAGGAGTCGAATGTTTGGGCGTCTTGTCTTCCCTAGGGGCTGGGGCTCTGTCAAGAAATATAATGCTGTAGATGAGAACCAGTTTCGTATTTTGGATGGGAAATGACAGTTCACAGTTAAATGTGGATAATGCGTACTACATAATTTAATTATTATCTAAAATTGTTCTCAGATCGAAGGAAAATACTTTGCTTCCAAAAGATTTATCGCTCGTACAAAGAGCCAAATGAACTTCTTGATTGTGTAAAATACAAATTTCACAAAGAAGTAAAAAAACTAACATATTTCACAGCATATAAAATAAATTTGACTTGTACCGAATTTATTTAGCAATATAGAAGCAGCATTAGCAAGACCATCTGAATATACTGTCAACTAAGCGGGCATTTCCAAAAATAACAGACCTCGGTGCCACAATCTACTGGACACTGAAGAGATTATTAACGGATCCTTTAGCTCACTTGCACAAAACGTCTTAATTATGCAAATCTTACGAATGGAAATTGAAGTCTGGGCGAACTAATGACATGAATATAATTTGAATGAGTTTTACCTCCAACGTAGCTTATCCAAAGACCCCTTACTGGAGCTCCCATGCCCGTCTGAGTTGCTGTCGGCTGTAAGTGAATAAAAAATCTAAACTTAAATTGGTGGGTTTTCATTGTAACTGTAAAGTTTGATTAAGTTTACATAAAAGTGAAAACGTAGCTTTAAATTACAGCCTATCAGGCCTAGATAAATATATCTGCTAAAAGCAGCTTTATAAATTATAAATATTTAAATAAAAACCTGGAAAAAACATTTAACAAACACTATATTAAATTCAAAATCTGGAAAAACATTGATTATAAAAATTAAAATCCTGGAAAACTTTAACAAACATTATGAATATTAAAACAAAATCCTGAAAATAACTAACATTAGAAATATTAAGTTAAATACCAGAAAAAGCATTTAAACGTTACATTAAATAAGAAGACCTGGGCAAAAATGCCGCTACAAAATATACGAGCGACACAAAAGCAAAGCAGGAATTAAATTTCATCAGGACCAAAGATGTCGATCGCTCGCCGAGCCAAATTCTCTATCGTTAGACTAAACCCGGAGAAATAAGATAGATTATACAAGTCTTAAAATTCAAGGGAGTTCCTAACTCGACGCCAATGAAATTAGTACTCAACAATAGAGGACAAATAAGCAATTTTCTTACCGAACGTCTGTATGGCATCTTTTTCTCCGTCCTCGTAAACATCTGAAAGGCAAAATAAGATTTCAGTGAAATTTTTACATTAAAAATGAGCATTTTTGTACAGTAACGATAATCGGTTTCATGTGTTGTTTAAAAATCAATCGCAACTCATTCCTCAATCCTAAGTAAAATTTAAATTGACGTATTTATACAGCATTTTTGAAATGACGATCAATTCGATGCTATTTTTAAATAATCGCTCGCACCTCGTTCCACAAATTCAGAGGTCCTTAGGCCTAGATCCTCGTTGGGAAAAATGGCAGTTTACTGACAGCAAGGCTAATGCTAGGCCTAAACGACATTTAGACCAAATTCACATCCAGAACTTGTCCAAAAAATTATTGCCATGATAATTATTCATCAAAATTATTACTACCCTCGGCCAAATCTTACTAGGCTGTAGGCTAGCCTACAGGCTAGGCCTATAAGAAAAAACAAAGTTGGCATTGATTTGCATATAGCTTACCTATAAATCTTTACTGACACTATCGTCAAGTTACTTAACATAATAGTACAAGCCCCTATATGACGTTCGCACGACAGGCCTATAACTTTAGCCTAGGTCTATCGTAGAATAATGTGCAACTTACAGGCTAGCCTAACAAATGAAAGACTGTAGCCTAATCAAATTTAAACCCCCAAATTAGTGATAATTCATTAAAGACCTGAAAAAAATTATTTAGGCCTAGACTACATAGGCCTACTCTCTGCCTAGGAGGTCCCCACATACCTAGGCCTATTCTAACCTACCCTAGGCTATTATAGCATAATAAAACACTAAATTATTCTTAAAAAAACAGTAATAAGTCATTAAATAAACGAATAATTTAATTAAATTATTTAGGCCTGGATTAAATAGGCCTATTAGAAGCCTATGAGGCCTCTAACTATCTAGGCCTATTCTAGTCAATTTTATTTAATTAAAACATTAAATTATTCTTTAAAAAACAGTAATAAGTCATTAAATAAACGAATAAATTAATTAAATTATCTAGGCCTGGATTACATAGGCCTATTAGAAGCCTATAGGCCTCTATCAAGGCCTATTTAGGCCTATTTTATTTCATTAAAACATTAAATTATTCTCAAAATTAATTAAATTTCCTCATATCACCATATTTCGGAGGCCTAGCCTTGTGGCTGGGTAGTAAAGCCATAGGCCTATGGGAATTAACCACGTGTTTTAATTATACTTTGGAGAGGAGTTTGTGACGTCACGAGGTCCTTTTTTTATTATAAAATCCATTCTTTTTTTTATAATTTAGTTAATTGGGCTTTTTTTTTTATTGATTTGTTATATAATTAATTAATTTTTTTTTATTTTATAATATATGTGCATAACTCGTTTCATGATTTTATAGTAAATTGTTTTTTTTTTATTGTAAAAGTTTTTATTTTGCTTTTTATTATTTTGTTATATAACTATGAATGGCGGCGTGTTTTATTATATAATAATTATTGTGTAATAATTCGATTCATTGTAAATAAATGCTTGTCAAAATTTGAATAAAATTGATTTACGTTAAATATTTTGACGTAATTCCATTTTATTTTTTTTTATTTTTTCGTATTTTTGTTCATAATACCTCGATAAAGTTACTGATATATAAAAACAATTGTTATAAAGAATATTAGACTGAAAATAACTTTAAAATATATTAATTAAAGGAAATTTAATGACATTCATTGACGATTTAATCAGTCAATCGTCCAGAACAAAAGCTTCAAAATATATTGAAAAAAAAAATTTTATAACTAGAGGACTGTGATAACATTTTTTAATAAAATTTTTTTATAAAATTAATGTATTAAAAAGCAAATTAAACAAAATGAGAGCTTGAAGTTATATTAAAAAGAAAGCAGAAGTAAAATTTCGAACTATATGAGAAAGATATATAGGGAAAATTTTAGCCTATAGAAAGACACATATAGATCTATATATTAACTGAATACACTGAATAGTTATTTTGGTTAAAATTATAATATAAAATAAATAAAAAAAACTCGAAATATGAATTATTTTGGGAAAAATATCGAAAACATAACATTCATTACATCAGAAGGGTTCAAAATTTCAATATACAAAGCTTATTGAGTTCCCCCCCGTGCCCCAAGGGTAACTATACCCTGGGGTACGATGAACCCGTAAAATATATTATGAAAAAGCTGAAATCAAATAATTTTTTGAAATTATATTAGTATTTTTAAACTTGAGGTTCAGGATTATTCAAGAAAACTTAAAGAAGAGGAATTTGTTTATACGTCATAATAAACAAAGCCACAGGTTGCAGAGATATGATTAAAGTAGAAATGTCAATTTTGTTAAGAAAATAGATAAAATTGAGATTTACTCAGATTTTTATCTATTATTAGTCGATTTTATCATTAATACAGATAAAAATAAGCTTAAAAATTAAGATTTTTTATATAATGGCTTATTATAAGTTGAATTTATCTGTGAATGATTATGTTCTTGACAAAAAAATTAGTAAAAGAATGTTTTACGGTAAACTTATGTTAATTTTTTAATGAAAATTGGTAAAATTAACCTTAAAAATGAAGATTTGGGTAGATTTATATATCATAAACTGAATTCATTTAACAATGATTATATTCTTGACAAAGGTTCGAATAATAGAATACATTTAAGTGCAAAATTATATTATAGATCAATATATATCAATCCTCACCAAAATGATTTATCATTTATATACGTCTTTCAAATCAATAATATATCTATTGCATCCCTGTATTGAGCTCTATTTTTTCAGGCTCCAAGAGAATTTTTTTTTACAATGATAAGATAACTTATCGAAAGAGATAAGGGGCATTTTCTGACACAAACAAGATAAGGGACAAAACAAAAAAGCCATTGAAATTGACAGCAATCCCCACCCTTTCTTCAGTGTTAAAAATCGGAAAGTACAAGATGGAACCTTTGCAGAGACAAGACAGTGATTTGCTCTTGGCAAATAGTAAGAATACACTTGTGTAAACCTGTGTAGATCTGTGTAAACCCTCGGAATTCGCCAATGTTTGTGTTTTGGGCTGCCAGAGGGCGCCAAGTTTTGTTAAGAGTTATTGAATGCAGGAACAACATTCTTCAGTCCATAATCATCACATTTTATGACCTTTTAGAAGAGTTAATATTATCAATTATTAACCAGATTTAGTGTCTAGCCAATTTTTTCTGACCAGTTCTAAATAATCTACAATTTTAAGGCAATTTTTCAATTACTTTTCAATACTTTAGGCATTGATCTTAATATTTTATCTTTGAAAAGAGTTAATATTATAACTTATTCACCAAATTCAGGGTCTAGGCAATGTTTTTTGGTTAATTCTAAATAATCTGTAGTCTTAAGGGAATTTTTCAACTACTTTTTAATACTTTACCTTTTAAAGGAGGTAATATTATCAATTATTAACCAAATTTAGTGTCTAGCCAATTTTTACTGGTCAGTTCTAAATAATCTACAATTTTAAGGCAATTTTTCAACTACTTTACAATACTTCAGGCATTGATCTCAGTTCATTTTTAATTTCTAAGTGTTTAACTGAAATGTAACATTGATTATGCGGTCGATTACAACTGTTCGTCACTGTACAGTTAGCTTATAAATCAATACAGTACGGTGCTGCAAAGTACAGTAGGATTCTGTTCCATCATATCCTTGACTGTAGGGCTGTGGACAGTTTCACTGTGCTCAAGAAAAGTCTTGGTGACTTGTGTTTTAGAAATTATCAACAAATAACACAAGCAAATCTGCTTCTAGCACCAAAATTAAGCGAGGGTCACATTCCTCGTTGTTTTAAAATTGTTTTGCTCTCTTTAGGGACAAATTTAGGTGTAAATTCTTTCACCATAGGCTTAATCAAGCACATATCAGGGAAATGTCAAATTTTCTCGTTGTTTTAAGATTTTTGTGCTCTTTTAGGGGACAAGGTTAGGTCTAAATTCTTTCACCATAGGCCTAATCAAGCACAAATCAAGTAAAAGGTCACATTACTTGTTGTCTTAAAGCTGTTTTATTCATTTGGGGACAAGGCTGGGTCTAAATTCTTTTACCATAGGCCTACAGAAGTGACCAGTTTATTGGCTATCCCAAATCAAGAAAAATGGAACAAAAGTAATTTTTTAGACACTGAAAAATGTCTCATTTAGAGACACAAACTCAAAACTAAGTCTCCATTTCAACTTATCCAAGAATAACTTCGTTCTAAAAGTTAATGTATATTCAAATTAATATCCCCTGGCCTTCCATTAATCACTCACTGAAAGAAATGAGAATGAAGTCACGTAAGAGAACCAACTTTGAATATTCAAAACGACTGAATTTGAAGTGTTTATGACGTAAAAGATAAAGTTTAACGGAAGAATTCGTGACTCACAAACGTACTGCGAAAAGTTTCTACAAGAATTTCGTTGCTGTAGGTGAGACTAAGATTCAAAATTAAATTAACTAATGAGGAATTAAACTAAATATACTAAAATATATTATAATTAATGTATTGTGAATAATTAAACTAAGAATTATGTGGACTAAATATATTAATATATGTATAAACTAATTTCAGATAAGGTGAAAATAACGCAAATATCACAATAAGGAAGGAGAGAGAGAGAGAGAGAGAGAGAGAGAGAGAGAGAGAGAGAGAGAGAGAGAGAGAGAGAGAGAGAGAGAGAGAGAGAGAGAGAGAGAGAGAGAGAGAGAGAGAGAGACTATTTATAAGTTTGTAGAAGTAAAATTTTTGAATGTTGATAACAACAGTCATGCATACGTGTGAGAGAGAGAGAGAGAGAGAGAGAGAGAGAGAGAGAGAGAGAGAGAGAGAGAGAGAGAGAGAGAGAGAGAGAGAGAGAGAGAGAGAGAGAGAGAGAGAGAGAGAGAGAGAGAAACGTTTAATCAGATTAGAGCTTCTTCATGTCACAACAAACACGATCAAAAACGAATATTGTATTGAGTTATCAGTCAAGACAAGATAATTCCGTAGATAATACGAGAAACATAACGCGAAATAACCCGGATTTCTTTTGTTTCATGATAAGGAAGTTCGTATACCGTCTTCGTTATCCGTATCCGGACATAAGACGCCCTGAGGACCCCCTCATATCGGCCCCTGGTCACCCTAGGGCCTAGGGCAATAAATTGACGCGCGCCGAAAACCCTGTCTTCAGTTCCCAAGAGTTGGTCTTTGTGAATAGTTTTGAATTTTTGAGATTTAAATTGATTTTTTGAGGGAATTTCTATGAATTTAGTTTAAATATCTATTTAAATATTCTTTAATTATTTAAATTTAGTTATTTAAAGCAGTTTTTGCTTCTCTATACGTTAAAAATATATATAAAAAAGTGACTACTCCGAAACTAACGCAGTGAACTTCAAAGTTTTGAAGGCGCGTTCTTCGCAACATTTAAGTGTCTTGGAAAATCTAAAATATATTTCATAAAAATCTTTCTAAAACTAATATATTTTACATAAATAATTTACGAAACGCTTAAAAAATGCTGGAGAAAAAGGAATCTTTCGACATGGAGGAGTTTACAGAACAGCTCAAAACTCTGTTCACAAATGGACGGTTCAAGAGACAAGTGAACTTGAGAAAAGTTATGGAGAGGTGGTGTAAGTCACTGAATATATATAACATGTGATTAATTTACATGAATTTAACATTTTTGTTAATTTACTAATACTAACATCAATTGTTTTTCAATAATTCTCACTGAGATACAATTCTGTGTATGTGGATTTACTGTGTTTATGAGTTTACTAATATTATGTCAAATGGTATTTTTAAAATTCCACTGAAATATAATCAATACAATTTTATAACAGCCATTGCAGAAAATACAGCAACAATAAATGTAATATATGCAGGAATTATATATATATATATATATATATATATATATATATATATATATATATATATATATATATATATATATATATATATATATATATATATATATATATATATAAATTAAAATAACAAAAAGCATAAAGTTTAATCCAACATTTTAACGTTCTTAAATGCTTTTGACTTGTATATATGTGTGCAACTTTAGTTTCATCACAATTTTATTATAATTCTTCAATTTTGGCTGTTTTTTTGTAATAATAGTGCTAATAACTACAGTGATAATGATTTTCTCAAATTGATATATATAAAACCACACCAAACTCTCAATTCAACTATCAAAACCAAACTGCCAATCCCATTAACAAAACCATCCACTCTGCAGACCTAAAAACCCTTTAAAATGTTTTAAAATGTTGCTAAAATCACGCCATTGCTCGTCAGTCTAAGCCCGAGCCACGTTTCTGTGCCATCAGATAACTCGTTACGTTTGTCCCCTGATAATTAATTGATAAAAACGATGATTCACCACAACACCTTTGTCAGCCGTTCAATTTGGCCAACCCTTATCTTATCTTGAGCCACCGAAGTTCATGTGAACTCTTATCTGAGTCCTTATCAGCAGGAATACGAATTTTCTTGAGCTCTAATGCGAGTACTGTGACAGAGTGTATTACAGGTTTTAATTCAATGGCTTGTGGAAACTAGTAAACTTTTTAGGCTTATGTTCTTCTTAAAACATTTGTCAAGCCGTAGAACTTTTTTTTTTACAGCTTCTGACTAAATTGTTATTAGGTCTATATTCTTCTTTAAACAATTTTCAAGCCGTAGAACTTTCTCACAGCTTCTGATTTCCCTGTTATGAGGTTAAGGATGGTATGTTGTCTCCTGTTGCGTTAAAATGCCTGCTTATACCTCTTGACTTGACTGCATCAACTTACTGCGTGGATATAAATCTTTATTACGTTTAAAACTAAGTTAGCTTTTGTTACTGATAAAGGGCATTGTACAAGTCTTCATTGCAACTCATAATCATATGACAATTTAAAGTATCTGATTGTTTTGAGCAAGATATATATACACTGAACACGTTTACATTACAAGAAAGTGTAAATTATACCTAAATATAAAATAAAATACCTCTTACATAGATTTCTCATTCTTCTATTTAGCCTTTCATACTAAAATATCAAGCAATGGGGTCTAAAAGTTAAGTATATCGCTCTTATGAGAAACCTTACTTACAAAAAAAAACTCAAAAGATGCCATTAACTTAAATGCAATTTTCAGAGCTACTAACTTTCTTTTCCAGATCAAGGGTTCCTCAACAAAATTCCACTGGAGGATTTGCCTAAAATGATATTCCTGGCTGTCAATCCAAATAGGGTAAGGATTGTATAGTATTTAGACTAAGAGAAAAAAATCTCAATTGAAATATAAATTTTATAATATTCACTTCTATAAATCTTCATGTATTGAAGCCATCAAGTCTTGGTTCATACTTGTATGGTACTTGAAATTTATGGTTTTTTACACCACTCCTTAGGCCTACCATTCCTTTACAGTACAAACATATGATAAATTTACAGTAAATAAACAGTACCATTGCACTGCCTATCATGTCTTGTACCACGAGGTTTAAGGTTTCGTACCCCTTGGGGGCGCAGGTACCCCAAGTTAAGAGCCACTGCGTTAAATGAACACATCTTTAGCCACCCTTGCACAACCTGATGCTGTGGAAACATTACTACATTAACCTAGACTAACCAAACTCAGAAGTGGCTTCCCCTTACTATTCTAGTATTTGAATGGCCTCGTCTTAAAATCAGTCTAATGTGAGACTGTTAAATTGATCCACAAGATTTTAGACAAGACCTGAATAAGCTAAGAAAGCTACAGCAATGAAAAAATTCATCTGTTAAGTCTATTGATTCATAAACACAACCTCTTTTATCACCAGATAAGCCTAAACATTTACATAATTCTCCTCTGCCAGGCCGAGGGGAGCGAAAAACACAGGCCCGCGTCCCGTCCCAGCGAGTTCGTGGACGGCGGTGCCATGGGGGTTGGCACCATGGTGGGCAGGGGCGAGCTGACCCTCGAAGTCAAGGTCGATTCTATAACAAGGAGTCTGGAAAAACTTGAGGTGAGTGGGGATTCTCTTTAAGGGTCACTAACTTGATGAATAACTCCTATATCTTGTTAACTTACCCCTTATTCTATAATCTCTTCCATTGTATTACTTTTATTCTGTATTTTTTATGCCTTTGTTTATGAAATTATCTATTTTACCTGTCTACAGCTTTGATTTATCTTGTACAAAGAGAATTTAAGACAACCAACTCCCTATTTGAACTAGGAAATGAAAAATAGCAGTCCCTTGCCAATGGGAACAGCCTATTAATCCCTAGACTTTGCACCACCTAAGTTTACTTTCACAAACACAAGCATGTAATTAGCATAGATGACTAAATTCTCCGTGCCAAGAGAATGCTATCCCAGGGATTAATACAAAAGTACAAATATCTGAACTGGCATACACATATGGGCAGCCTGGGACAAGCATATGGCAATTTTGCACCATGCTGACAAAAGTATTTTATGATACCTTAACATAAACGCCTGTATTAGCCAGGCACACAATTGTTTCATACCGCACTGTAATTCTCTTGGAATTGTGATAAAGTGTCAGTTACCCCGAATTACGCGGAACTCCTGCAGACACTATCGTTATCTTGTTCAATCTTTTATCAAGTGAATTCATTTGATAATATATTCATACGACACTGAATATATGATATCACATTCTCATGGAATATTTTCCCTAAAATCTATAGGCCAGACAAGAGATTAAATACCATAATTATAAGTATTCCTAAGTACATGAAGTTAGGTCTGAACCTACATAACACTAGCTGTATATTAACTAGTACGCTATCATTAACAACAATAAGACAAAATTACATTACCATGATAATCCCAAGTCAATTTATGCACCTTTAAATTAAATAAAGTCAAATTCTTCAGTAATACACACACCAACACAATGGTCAATTAGCCTGTACTGAAATATAGCCTACTCCAACTTCCTATTGTATTGTTTACCTTCCTGCCAAGGACAAGAAAGCATGGAAGTGATACTATTACCATTTTGTGACCTGAGAGTCCTTGGGAAAAGTACACTTTCAGAGAAGTGAAAAACAGTATTTTTTTTAACAATTTTTGGGGATTTTTTTCTGTAGGCTTTGTATATTCAATCATTGTTGTCATTATCATTATTTCTAATGGGTTTGTGACCATTATCTGCCCATTTAATTCAAGCCATACTTGGTACATTAGTGGGTAAATGATTCTTCACTTTTACTTTTGTAGTTTGTAGTTATCATTTTTTTTATTTCTTTAAGAGAATGGTGGAATCTCTCTCATTCAAATTTTTCCTTGTAAATAATGCTTAAATCTAATGTATGTACTGAATTTGTAAGATTTCATACTTTATCTTATTTCTGGGAAGAAAGCAACTCTTAATTTTTATTCATTATCAAAGCACAATGAAACAGCTCAAAGGATAACAATGTATTTTGGGGGAACAAAAGTTTTATCTTTGTCACAGCTCTTAATTTTTATATCCCTCTCTCATGCTTCTTCTACAAGACTATATTATTGTTATTATTATTACAATTGGACTGATTATTTATCCAGGTATTTATGTCACTGGCAGTTTTCTTAAAGTTAGTTGTTGACACAAAGTTATTTATCACCGTTGTATATAAAAATTTCTTCTTGAACCTGAAGAGTAAGGTAAATGAATATCTTAAAATATCATGACAGCCAGGTGGAAATATGGCGGCTTTACTCTTAGAAGAATATTAAATTCCCTCGTTCAACATTTGTACTGCTAACCCTTCTACCAGTCAATAAACAATATGGCATTATACTGTATAAGCAACATCACCAAACCTACATCTGATCTTCACATCAGTTAAAACTAACTTGTTTCTTTCATGCAAACAGCAAGTTTTGCAAATGAAGTCTCTGACCCCACTACTGCGAGAAATGCAGCTCCGCCTCCTCAAGCTAAGCGCCTGCGAAAAGTCGATAAGCACCGGACCGAGCACGCTCGAGAGCAACTTCTCCGACACGGACGAGAAACTCGACGACGAGGACGAAGAGATCCTCGCGTTCACAGAGATATTCGAGATGTTCGGGCATTCCATCCCGGAGCAGATCAAGAGCCTGTACGGGATGATCATCTCGCAGAAGAAGATTCCCGTGCGGCAAGGGACCACCGGCTACGACAAGAAATCATTCTTCGTTTACGCGGAAAACAAGATCATCATGAAGATTTGCGATGACCTGACTCCGAAAGACGTCTACCACATGTACCAGGTATGTTTTTGGTGGCTTTTCATGCGGAGTTGGAATGTGCGTCACATGATTCCCGCATTCGATGTTAAATTATCAAAATGGATATGTTTTCACTCAAGTACATTTCCATGATACAGGTATTAAATATACCTTCCAAAAAGTAGCATAGGTCTAAAATGCTTTTTGTTAATAGACTTTTCGTTAATGCGACTCATCTGTCATTGCAATCCGTCCCCCTCACGATGCCCCAGGTTCTGCGCGAGTCGGAGGACGTCAAGGGTGACGACGACGCGAAGAGGATTCTGACGCAGCGCATTGATCTCAAGCCGCTGGAGAAGGTTGCGGGCCTCAAGGACGCAGCCTTCTACTACCTGATCCTTCTCATGATGCACAAGAAAATGCTGAACCGCCTCTACACGCACAAACTCATCTTCATCTTCGAGCAGCTGAAGGAGATGGCGCGCAACGACAGGAAGAGCAACCCCAAGCTGGATCTCATTCTGAATGTCCTGGACAGATACCCCATCGCCTCGCGTCCTCCCGGCCTCTGCCTCATATTCACGGTGAACGAAGGACGCGATGGGGCCCAGAAGGACGTCCTCAGGGTCAAGGAGCTGTTCGAGAAGACCTACAAGTACGACGTGTTCACCAAAATTGACCCGACGGCCGAGGACATCAAGTCCATCGTCAATAAGTTGAAGCATGCAAGAAACAAGTTCTATGACAGGTAAGCGAAGTCCCCTTCATGTTATTGCAAAGAACGTCTCACTGGTACACTTAACATACAGTAAACACAGTTTTGGGCCATCTACTTTGGATGTTCATCCAAAGTACAGGCCACTGTGATTGAAAATTCTTGAAATATCAATACAAGACCTCTAAGATAATTAATACACCAGTACACGCTTTGAAGATTAACACTTATTCTGCCCAACAGCTTGGTAGTTTTCTTCATGGGCCACGGGGACAAGACGTACCTCACCCTAAAAGACAGCTGCATTCACAGAAGGCGCGAATTCATCGACCCCTTCATACAGATCGAGTGGTTTTTCAAGAAACCCAAACTGTTCTTCATCCAGGCTTGCTCTGTCAAGAAGGAGAAGACGAGAGTCTCTTCTACATGTAAGTATTTCTGAAAGTCATCTTTTACAAAAATCCACGAAATAAGTTTGTATTAATACGCAAAGAAAAAAGATGCCTTTTGATTTTTTGACGAATTTATCCTGCTCATTTCCGGAACAGCGCAAATGACAATTCTCAAAATTCATATGGGACAGAAAAATTAAAAGATCTGTAACTGATAATTACAGGATGATTATAGCTATAACTGTTGCAAGTAGTACTGGCCCAGCCTTGCCTAGGTAGAGATAAATTCAGGAGGTTATATTACCTGATAAAATCTCACAAGGTCATAGACATTGCTTTTCCTTATCTTTACTGCGAGCTAGATTCACTCTTCCATATTGTTACACTTGTCAGTCGAGAGTAGAAAAATCATTTTAAAATATAAATGTTCTTGCCTGACATGGGATAATCCTCAGTTAATGTTTTGCTTCTGATTTATGGAGACTTCTTAACTCTTGTTTTTCAAGTAGCTTTGATAGAGGGAACAGATTTCACAGAGCCTGATTTTCACTTTAATAAAACTCCCTGGGGGGTCCCTGTTCATTACTGAACAGCATACGTAAGGCTGAACTACTAGCAACTGAACAACCTTACGTTACAGCAAAAGATCTGGACGCAAAGGGCGTTCCCACCCAAACTGACTCGGCAGGATGGAGAGCCTCGGCCGGCCCAGAGTGGCAGGAGAAGTACGCGGACTACACGGAAATCAGCAACATCAACACTTACGCGGACACGCTGATATCCTACGCGACGATGTGGTACCAGTACGCCTCGAGGGGGAACGAAGGTATGGTCAAGTTGACCTCGAGTTTCAGAGCTAAAATAACGGCACTTCGAAATACAATATTACCTGTATGGCTGGATTAACGAGGACATTTCAATTAAAACCTGAAAGTTCTAAGCATCATACAGTTGTTTTACCTTAATTTTTAAAGCTGAATGTTAAAAAAATATTCTAAGTAAATCTCCACCAATTCTTCACAGGATCTCTGTACATAGACACGCTGGTCGACCAGCTCAAGATGCACGGGCACACGGAGAGCATCGAGAACGTGCTACGTAGGGTCCACTACAACGTCAACACAGTGTGCCTGCTGCACAACGAGTCCGGCGAGGAAATACTCTGGAGGCAGGCCCCGTACTTCGAGTCATCCCTCTTGAAAGAATTCAGATTTAACTCGCCAGAGTAGTCGAGAGGTGCCGAGTGCCAAGAAGGGGGGAAACAGATCTTGAGGGGTAACTTTAAGAGATGATATCACACTCGGCGTTTTTGCAACGTTACTTCAAACGATTGGCTTTAGAGCAGCAATTGACAGGAAACAGCAAAAATCTAAGCAACATTAACTTGAAAACTGATACAGGACAAGCATATAAAATCCATTTGAAGTTTTCCAACTTTAAAACGACGACCTCTTTCCTCAGAACCATTTAAATCATCTCTGAAGTGTCTTTCATCGACCTCACTTTCACCAAAACATTAAAAGCATTTTTTAATCAATAGTTGTATGCGCAGCATTAAACCTGGATGGAGTTCAACACATTTTAAATATTTCTGAATCAAACCTGTAAATATTTTTAAACATTAAAACATATTAATAGGTTATTTAAGTGTGTGACTGACTTGGGAGAAAATTACATGTACATTTTGAATATTATCATGATCATTTTAGTAGATATTAGAGATTTACTAGTGTATAAGATATTACTTGGAGAATGACACCCTATGTATATAATCATTATTAGTCTAGTATAGCAATGATGAGTGAAATAAAAGTATTTTTCTACATTTAAGTCATTTGTATCATTCAAAAGATTACCTGAGATATAGTTTTAAAGTTACAATTTGTGGTGAAAATAACCTTAAAATCAACATACAAGTTAGCATCGCAAACAAGTCGAATCTTCCATGCAACAAACTTCAAATAACTATCGAACACCATCTGCAATATGGCGAGATGTGGATGCTATTGGCCAGCTACGTTGTGCCTCTTCAAATTTAACAGAGCTCCAACTTCTTTAACTACTGTCCAATTTTCCCTCACTCTTCACCTGTCAAACATGAAGGAGGTCCTTCGCAAAAATCAACCCTGTTGTCTGGTTAAACTACCCTGCAATATTTGTAACAGTGTATAAACTACCTCATTTGTAGTAGCATACAACCATTCCGTTACCGTACCGTTTTAGGGAGGAAAATGTCAACTTCATCATCAATTCAATGAACGGTTTATGAGCTACTTAATTTAATCCAATTATCATTACTCTTACATAAACTCATCCCCTTCACGGGACTAGACGTGAAATGAATACTTTCCACTCTATTGTCTTGTATAAGTTCTAATCTACCTCTTCGTTCCTGCTACTTGCATATCTACTAATTTAGTGCTTTTCTGACAACCCGCTCCTCACACATTCTCACTACGTGTCGGGACCGTCTCGGTTGAACGCAGACTAAGGAAACGCTACTTGCGTTCTTGAAGAACATTCGCCGGAGTAGAATGAACTTTACAAAAGTAGTAAATATAAAACTTGCCTGAAAAACTAAAAGGAATAGTGTTTAAATTACTGAAACCTGTCATGGAGAAACATTGTTTCTTAAACAGTGGCTGCCTTAACCACTGTACAATTCCTGTCATATGAAATACAATTCTAAAGACATACAATCTCATTTAACTTTACAGAATTTAAACCGTACGAGGTCTTGACCCTGGGGAAAGAAAAGCAAGGCTGTAACTAGACATGTATTTTATAAAATATCACAAAATTTACATAGTCTTTCATGGCATTTGTTAAAAGAGTGAAATGAGCAGACTACAAAACATCTCCAAGTCAAACAACGCCACATAATAACAGTAAGGTCATGTAATCAAGAGAGAATAACTTCTGTAGTTACATTATCCGACCTACAATTACAGCAATACAGTAATGCATTCAACGACGAAGTGTTTTTGCAGGTTTATACATTTGTAAGAAGTACCTTTAACACCAGGGTTTATTTTAATAGATTGCTTTTCAGTTTAACAATCAAAAGAAAAATCATCTTGCAATTTATCCCAACACCTTCTTTAATTTCCGGTGTCACTGAAGAGAATTTTCCACCGTTTAAAGGAAGTATTTTAATCATTAAAAATCAGGGTTTATTACATTGTACTGAAATGCAGTTTACCGTTCTTGCAAGAAAAATGACACTGAAAAACAAAGCTAAACAAACGAGTACGGTAAGAACCCACGAGAGCCAGCGACGACATCATTCTTCTTCCCGAACAACACACCAGGAAACTGAGGCTTGGCAAATGGCGAGAATCATGGCAGAGAGGTCTTTCCAACAGGCTGATTTTAAATGCGGACGCAGACCAAGAAATGTAGCACCATATAACAGTAACCGATAAAAATACACCACACAAATCTGCTCGGAGCGACGACAACCAAACCCTGGCATAAGCTACAACCGATTCTTTAATTTACTGAACCATGAATTCAACCTACAGGTCTGAATTGTCAGGGAAACTCCTTTACTGTAACCGTAATGAATTTACGGTATAGCCCAATCTGCCGACTTCGCGAACATATTCATAAAGTATTCATCGCAGTAATTATGCAACTGTTATCTTCCACACAACCTTTAGCCTTTCCAAATGATAATTCTTTACAAGATATATAAAATACAATCAAATGATCATATGTTTGACCTTGAACAAAACTACACAGGTGGTATCCTTCTAAATTCGAATATGCATATATAAAACACTTAGGCAAACACTGACAGTGTTAACTTTGAAGTATGAACAACAATTTTCACTTGACACGTAAGCGCAATTTACAGACGAAGAAACGACTGAACTGAAAATTGTGACATGAAAAAAAAAAAAAGTAGCAATTCAAAACTGGCTTCTATTCTCTGTAAAATAAGCAAGTTTGATTACATGCTGTGGTATTTTGCATAGATGAGCAACCCTTTCCCACACTGAGTGAATATGAGAAAAACCTTCGCTACAAATAATCTGTGATGCGATACTAAAGTTCGTTCATCTCGATAGCTGCTTCGTGTACTGAAAATCTAGGTCGACGTACGTCAACCGTAAACTATCCTGGAATAACCAGCTGACTGAATATGCAACCTTGACTACTGGAAGTCGCAGCAGACTCGATTCCTACGTGCAGATACTTAAGGTACCTCTCTCTCTCTAGGCGTGGAATCTAAATACAACGCAACAGAATCCAGCAATGAAACAAATTCGACACAGGACGCAGAATTCCGACACCATTGAAAACTACAGTTTCTAATCGGTAAAATTAAATACTTCAGTCACTGTCGTTCTTCTACGAATCACCGTACTGATAAAAAGGAATAAGTTTTCTTCAGTCTATTGTAAAAGTCTCTAAAATCAACGTATCACTTTCCGAGGAATATTGCAAATGTCAACTATTGCTTGTTGTCTAATTACTCCGTACCAAAACCGTATATACCAAGCTACTTGAACAATTACAAAAATAATCTGGCCTTAAGCACTGAACCGTGGCCTACAACTACAATCACAAGCTACAACAGTTTTCTACAATATGAAAAAAGGGAATTCAAATAATGGAAAACAGATTACCATAGGAAATTTTAAGTGAGGCATTTTCTTACTACTACAACGGGGATAAGATGAGGCATTAACTGTCATACAAAGCACGGTAGTTTTCCACTTGGGTAAGATTCAGGAAATATGTCTACTTGTGATCAACCTTCATTTATATATTGCTTCAACCTTAAAAATTAACTCGTAACACACACACACATACGTACACACATACACATACACACAAAGGAACAAAATATAAGGCTTAAAAAAAAACTAAGACACGGTATTTCAAGCCCACAAACAAATATGAACGTAGATATTCCAAAAATATACAAAAACATAATGCAATACTATATATATGTGAATAGAGAACAGTATATATATATTTAAATCAAGCCCTCAAAGATCCATTTCAACGCAAAGGGGTCAGCTGCCCGATTCTTCGAAAGATCAGGACGTCTGCAGGAATCGGAAAAGTTCTTTGAGGGCTCATGTTGTTTATGTCATTTCCATCGTTACAAAACTCAAAATCTTTCCAAATTCCAACACCCACGAATAAAGCAAATATATCTTATGGTAACGTCCACGGCGACCGGGAACTGACGGAGCATAGTGAATGAATAAATGAATCTACCGCCCCTATTTACGCCTTGACGGAATCTTCCTCACACATTGTGCTTGCTAAAATATCTGTATTTACCATGCATATATATCATATACTCTTATACAAAACGTATATTTCAGACTGCAGTCTCATCTACTCTACGCATCCGCCTCGTGGGGCCAAGCCAGGCTACGAAAAGACGGCGCCGCAGTTGCTGCATCGCCGTTCACGCATGGCCAGGCAACAGAGAATGCCGATGGGGAAGAACCAGAAAGCGCAGCAGAGTCCGGCCAGTGTGAAGTCTTCGTTGAGGACGCCGACCTGTAAATACGACGACGATGATTAGCCTGGAACACAATCTCCGTCGCTAAAAATCTCACAATGACGTGATTAAATTGTCATTCATTAAAATCCATAATTGTATTACAGTATTGGTAAAAGTTAAACGTTTTAAACAGACTGTTTATATGAATTTTCATAAAATTTATTATTTGGGTACCTATCTACTGTTAAAGATAACTTATATCCGCTCGCCTATTGGCAAGATTCATCCCAAACAAATTATATTAAATGATAATGATAGAGACTGCATCAGTTATTTGCAATACAGATTTACAATCTCTCATCCGTAATCCTGACAACCAAAAAGCTCTAAAGACCAAAATATTTTTCGAAGGAAAGCACCCATCTGCAAAAGTCAAGCAGTACAACTAAAAATGAAACTTCTGCTTACTGTATCCAAATATGGTACAGTACATTACATGTATTGCCATCATATTGATCTACGGTAACCTTCAGCAAAACTTTGGTAATTCAGTCGAGTGATTATGGGACCAATTGTTCAACTCGGTTCGTTTATGGTAAACTAATCTGCAAGCATAACGTAAAAGGAAGGTCGATCATCAGTCCAAAAGACTATTGGCAGAACATCTCTTTCCAATTCATATATACGACGAAATACAAAACCAGATAAAAAGAGACAAAAATGAAAAACTAACGAGACACTCACTCTACACGCTGGACAACCTCCCACAATGATCACGTCGGTGGCATGCACGGGCTGGACGACCACGGGAATGCTACCGTACGTGGTATGCTGACTCACGAAGGTGGTGCTGCTTGTGGGAGCCGTTGCGGTGAAGCCGACAGGAGGGGGAGGGGGTGTTGGCTGGTACGGGGGTGGAGGACCTGCTGTAAGGATTGATGTGTCACTTGACTTGAACGGAGCGATTTGAAATTAATTGCTAAAACGTTGTTAAATTTAAGCATTTGATACATTTGACAATATGAAGTTTTCCTACCATAAATGATAAATCTTTCAGGTTGTAATAACAGTAATACCTCAGCACTAAAAGGAAAATTGAGAGTAAAAGGTTACAAAGACGTAAAAGAAGGAAAACCTTGCAGTTGCACAATGAAATAATTGTTAGAAGGTGGAAAGTAAGATGGACGAGACAAAATATGAATGGAGGTACAGTAAAAGGAACGAAAAGGGTTGCAGCTAGGGGCCGACACTGCAACTACGCACACTTATTAAACACCCGACCAAGCGAATTGTAGGCACTGGTACATGTAAATCGTGCAGAAAGAATCGTGTTATGTATCTGAAAGCTTTGTCTCCTCGCTAATAAGCTGTACTTAACATTATTCCTGGTACCTGTAACGAGTACAAGTTATTGGTCAACGCTGATTTTGAACAAATACTGATATCAAGCGTAATGAACTTGCAGCATTTGTGACTGGTAAGCTAACTGATTGGCTGTTCTACAATTTAGTCCTACCACAGAACAGTACATTAGTGTCTCAAATATAAAATTTACAAAACTATTTATACCTTCATACACAAATTGCAGTATGTTAATCTTTGACAATCAATGTGAAAAACGCAATCTTTCAAATAGCATACATTTGGAACGGTCTCTTAAATATAAGAGATAAATAAAATTGATAAAATGATACAAAAGATTATTGTGAAGTTTCTCATGCATTATATTCCACAAAAAAGGCAAGACAATTTATTTGCTGTCATTAAAACAAGTACCCTTTCGCCTTACCTGGCGGTCCATAGCCAACATTGGGGTTATAGGGAGGTGGTTTTTCGGCCATGTCGCTGAAGCGTTTTCAAGCTCGCCCAACTGCAAAATTGTATGGAAAGCCCTGAAAGAGAAAATGTAGTTTTATCATTTCTTATAATTGGTTTCGCAAACAACTTAAGATAGCCTGTGTACAACTGAATAATTCTCGTCCCTGATAATGCAATATTTTGGCCGTCAAGTTATGATTTAAACTTAAATGTTGATGAAAATTCTGGGCTTTGTCAATTTTGACGATCGTGTGTGTCTATTTGTACAGTCGACTCCTGGTATTTGCAGGGGATGCATAACGCAACGCCCCGTGAATAGCTAAAATCCACGAATACTTGACAACCTTCTAAAAACACTTATAACTACCTATTTTCATAGATCAAACACCAAAAACCAATCTAAAAATGCTTGTACCTGAATATTTTAATAGTTTTATAAAAAAAAAAATGCATTTCGTCACGAAAATATGAAAATATAGAGTAATTTGTGAATATTTCTCTAGGAAAAATACCACGAATAGGTGAATTTTCCACTAATAATGTGTACATATATTTCCACGGAGAGAAATCCGCGAATAGGCGCGGTCCACTGTAATACAGACGGCACTTCAATACTTTCTAGAACACTTATAGCTATAATAGCAATTCAAAGTAGTTCCTAACCCAATCTAACCTGCACTTTACACTCAACATTCAATGTAAGAGGTATATCTAAAACTGTATCACATGTAGGGTGGCGGCCTAGGGAAAATAGTCGTAATATGGTCGCTGATAAGTAGGGAAGTCCAATAAAGTGCGGAGTTAATTATATATATGTATAAATATAGCTTAATAATGCTTATCATTTATAAAAGGAAGTACAAACGCATAACGTCGTACAAGAGAAAGGACTTAACATTCGTCCGGGTGTGTCCCGGTGTGGCATTCGCCTCAACGCTAATTATTATTATTATTATTATTATTATTAAAAGGATAACATTCGCCTCAACGCTAATTATTACTATTATTATTAAAAAGGGGCCACTGACCTAAAATTTAAGCTTCCAAAGAATATGGTGTTCATTAGGAAGAAGTACAGGAAATGAAATTGAAATGACGCAAATATTAAACCTTCTTAAACCTTAAACGCACGAGACGAGACTCAACGTCCTGCGATCAGTAACGAAAGCGTAGGTCAAGGTAGGTTGGGCTGACTGCGGTCGAGCTCCGTGAATTTCAGGCCTAGCCTAACGGTTTTTTCAAATCGAGGAAAATGGAATATTTCTAAATTGATAGATTTTTCTTAACGTTAAAACATTACAAATGAGTTATACAGTTATATAGAATCATCCTGTAGCCTATATAATACAGATACGGGAATCCTATAGAATACTACAAAAATACTAAATGATAAATTAATCCTGAAAAAAATAGTTAATAAGACAATATTTATTTAATATTATTCTAAATGAAGTAAATAGTTCTATAGAATATTCCTGTAGCCTATATAAAGCACAGGTATATATACCTATAGGAAATCTATAAAATACTACAAGAATCCTAAAAAAATATATTAATTTAAAAAAATACAAATGTGGCATATATATAGGGTGTGTATATATTCTAAATGATGCATATAGTTATGGAGAATAATCCTGTAGCCAATGTAATCCTATAAAATCCTGAAAATCCTTAAAATTCCTACAAAAAATCCTACAAAAAATACGAATATACCTATAGCCTACCCTATATAAATATTTGTGTATCTATTACTGATGACGTATACAGCATTTAGACCAATCCTATTGCCTATATAATCCTACAAAATCCTAAATAATCCTATTAAATCCTACAGAAAATCACCCCAAAATAAAACATACCTAACCTACATAGACATTTCTATTGCTAATGACGTATGTAGCATTACAGACCAATCCCATTGCCTATATAATCCTACGAAATCCTAAATAATCCTAGTAAATCCTACAAAACAAAACATACCTATAGGCTACCCTACATATAAATGTATCTATTCCTAACGACGTATATATCTTTCTAGACCAATCCCATCGCCTATATAATCCTACAAAATCCTAAATAACCTCACAAAATCCTACAAAAAAATCCTACTAACACAAACCACACCTATAGGCTACCCTACATATAAATGTATCTATTCCTAATATATCTTTCTAGACCAATCCCATCGTCTATATAATCCTACAAAATCCTAAATAACCTCACAAAATCCTACAAAAAAATCCTACTAACACAAACCATACCTATAGGCTACCCTACATATAAATGTATCTATTCCTAATATATCTTTCTAGACCAATCCCATCGCCTATATAATCCTACAAAATCCTAAATAACCTCACAAAATCCTACAAAAAAATCCTACTAACACAAACCACACCTATAGGCTACCCTACATATAAATGTATCTATTCCTAATATATCTTTCTAGACCAATCCCTATATAACCTACGCCTAAATAATAATCCTACAAAAAATCCACAATAATCCTATTCCTAATAATCTTTCTAGACAATCCCACCGCCTAAAAATCCTACAAAACCACAAAATCACCCCAAAAAAACATACAATAACCAAAAACATAAGTATATCTATTACTAAAGACGTATAAACCCTTACAGACCAATCCCACTGCCTATACAATCCTACAAAATGCTAAATAATCCTAACAAATCCTACAAAAATCCTACCACAGCAAACTCACCCCCCCAAAAAATAAAAAGGGAAGATCAGCTGATCGCTGTCACTAAGGGGCCACCGTCGACCTCCATATTAAAACGAGGTCAAAGGTCAATAATTACCCTTATCTGTCCGCCTGACCTCCGCGATTCCACTGCCGTAATGTTATTCCTTCACTCCGTCGACGTAATTACGCAGGGGGCGACTCCCATGACGTTAATACGTCATGTGATTGTGAGCTGGTGTGGGGAATGATGACGCTGGGCGGCTTATCTCGCGGGCGTTGGGGACCGAGGCTGTGACGTCATTGTGTATGGGGGGGTTTTTGGGGAAGAAGAAGAGTGGTGAAGGGGGGTTTTTTGGGGTGTTTTTATGTATTGTGTAATGTATATATGTATTTTGTACTTTTTATACTTTAAATTTTGTGGTTTTTAAAGTACAGTGGGCGGGTTATCTCGCGGGCGTTGGGGACCGAGGCTGTGACGTCATTGTGTATGGGGGGTTTTAGGGAAGAAGAAGAGTGATGAAGGTTTTTTTGGGGTGTTTTTTAATATATATTATGTAATGCATATGTATTTTACACTTTTTATACTTTAAATTTTGTGATTTTTATATTACGGTGGGCGACTTATCTCGCGGGCCTTCTGGACCGAGGCTGTGACGTCATCGTGTATGGGGATATTGGGGAAGAAGAAGAGTAATAAAGGAGGCTTTTGGGTGTTTTTTATATATTATATATATATATATATATTTTATACTTTAAATTGTGTAATTTATACACATCCCACAATTCAAACAGTTTTAGTTTGGGGACCGAGGCTCTGACGTCATCATGGGGGACCTTGAGGAAGAAGAGTCAAGGAGGTTTTTTGGGGGGGGTGTTTTTATATATATTTTACGTAATTTAGATGTTTTATACATAAAATATAACCTAAATATGGTTTTAAATGTTTTAGTTAAGTTTGAAAGTGGTTTGGTTATTGTTGCCTTAAAGAGTTGTTGCTCTGACATCGTAAGGTTTCTGGGAAAGAAGAAAAATGGAGGTGTTTTTATATGTATTATGTGATTTATGTTTATTTTACACTTTAAATTGTTTAATCTATATATATTTCATAAATTAAGTTGTTTTAATTTGGTCTGAAAGGAGTTTTGGTGTTGTTTTTTGGTGAATCATTGTTGCTCTGACGTCCTCGATAAGATGAAAAGTGGTGTAACTCTCTGGGAAACAAGAAGATGAAAAATGGTTGTTTTTTCGGGTGAAATTTTAATATATTATTATTTATATATATATATAAATTATATATAAATAACAATGCAATGAATTGTTGTGTTTTCTCTTGTTGATTGTTGTAATAATTTTGTTTACGGAAATTTTTTTAGGTTCATATATATATATATATATATATATATATATATATATATATATATATATATATATATATATATATATATATTATTCTTCATAATTCGTATTTTATGTATTAATTAATAGAAGTTTAGGTTATAAACTGTTGGTGCTTTGAAGAAATAGTCTTTTAGATTAGTTTTTTGTTTATATAATTTAAATTGCATTTTGGTTTCGTATGCAAGGAGTTTGGTTATTAATTTAATATTTAAATCGCTATGTTTTTGTAACTGAATTGTTTACGAGCCTCAGTTAACTGCTGCTTATTTATCAATTCACTGGATGGATAAATAAATAGGCCTATGTATACTACTTACAGCTCTTCTTCCCATTACTTGCGAGATTCTCTCATAATTTTTTCATGATAATCATTCGATTTATTTACCTTTTTCCTTCGTCTTAATCCAGAGTTCTTTTTTTATGATGCCTTGTTTTAATTATTAGTTTCTCAATTAAAATCGTACTTTATGCAAACGTGGCACTAAAATTGACTTTTAGACCAGTTTGGCCCATATACGTTAAAAATTCTTTGTAATTTTGTGTCAAATGGTATATTTGGAGAGTTCGGGCCTATTTGCATAATTGAATCATTCATATTTTGAAGAACAATTGCTTGTGGTTGGAATAAATAAAAAACTTCATAGGTCTACAGTATGCTTACGTCCGAGGTCAACCTGTGCACGTGGTTGGTTTGACCTAAATCTTAGACCCCATACGTTGAGTGGTTAGCAAACTCCCAGCATATATTGTTAAAAGTGCAGGACAGATTCTCATAAATTTTAACAAGATAAAGGGCATTTTGTGTCAAGAATCACTTACTGTCATTCATCAACAGGTTTAACATTTAACCCAAAATGGCTGGTCTTACCCACCTACAGACTACTGAAACCAGTACTCTTGGTTTTGTCAGTGTATGGTTTCTCTTTTTCCTATTGTTAACCTCACAATTATTTGTTAAACATATTCTACCAGTTCTATATGGTTTGTCCTTGGCTATGATATAATGTCTCCATCTTTCCACTTGTACGTCTAATACTTAACATTCTGAGCACCAAAGTTCCCTTCTCCAGGTCAATGTCTTCGTTTGTCCTTTCGCCGCGATTTCTTCCGAGTTTTTATAATGTCTGCCATCTTACTTTTTTGTGAGACGCCATTTCTCTGAGCGACTACTCTCTTCTTACGTCTGCAAGAGAGGCGCCTCTTTACTTTAGGTAAGGCCCAATGACCTCATGTACCAATCTGGAAGCCTTCGTACGAACTCCAAGGTCAATGCCGTAATCTGTCCTTCTGCCCATCCACATAAAGAGCTTGTAATTCTCTTCCTTTTTGAATCATTAAACCTTTCCAAAGAAAGATTTGAGATTGCTATTGCAAGCCAAATTGTCAAGACACAATCGAGATTGTTACGGTCACAGCAGACACATTGGGTACAATAAAACATTGCAAAACCTGGTTTAACATTTTATTAGTACATATTACACATACCTACTTGTTCTGGGTAGAGCATGACATTACAATTGCAACATTTTTTGCCTTGCACTATATAAAAATACTTCTGTTCACAGAACATCTTCAAATATGTACATACGACAAGATCGATCGATAGCGGTGTGATAGTGAGTACGAGTCCGGGGCGCAGGATTTTCAAATCTTAAAACGTATGAGCTGCTGAGGGCCTTACTAGTATGCAACCCATGGAATGCATATAATGCCGTATCACAAATGGTGTGTGGGGGGATTCGGGGAAGCGATAAAAAGTAAAGACGAGAAGTTTAACCCTCGTCGTGCTGAATAAAAGAAAGGAGAGTAAGACAGTCACTCGGTCCTGGTTTTGTCTCGTACGTGCGAGATTTCTACCGACCTCCCGTCTTCCAAGAGTTCCACGTCGACGTTCGGAACGCGCCGGCCTTCGGAGTCTGGCGTATCACAGCTCAACCAAGAGACGACTGGTGAGAACTCGCGCGCGCGACGAAAAGAAAAAATCAAATCTCTCGCACATTAAGGCACACTAACCTATAAGCATGACGTGCAAAGATAAAGTCGATAATATTTCCTATTTCCTTTCGACATTCTGAGTGATAACTGCAGGGAGACAGAGAGATGTCTCTAGTGAAACAAGGAGGACTGATTATATATGTACATAACAATGAAACAGAGCTATCACAGTATTGGGTAACGGGTACAATTATCGTGATGAAAATGAATGAAAACATTACACTCAACTTCTTAGTTGCGGGTTCACAGTTCCCTGCGAGCCGCTGGGTTAAAAGACGGTTAAAAACAGCAAGTTAAAAGTGAGATTGTACTTAAAAAAAAGTGGGGAGAAACTAATATAAACTGTACTTTGATGAGATGAATTATGAAGTGTATTTTTTTTTTTATACAGAACATGAAGTCAGTAAAATATACAAAAAAAGAGAAAACTAAAAAAAGAAATCATTTTATACAAAAGTAACTCCTTAAATGCTTAACAGTTTGGCTCCAGAATCTTTTTTTCTTTGATTTTTTTTGGATATTTAGGATTAAATCTATACAGAACTATACATAAAACTCAGGAAGAATTCGTGAAAGAGTCAAAAATGTCTTCCTAATTTCTGAAATGAAAGAATGAGGCCACGACGTGGTTCAGGTCGAACCACACAGCCGTCTTTAAAGAAATCACAACCTAACGTCAAAATAAAGATGGAATGGCAGACACGGGGAATGGTGACAGAGTACACCAGTTCAAACTGTAGACAGTACCAAAGCGCACCAGTTACACTGTACCAGTTCAAAAGCGCACACTAGTTCAAACTGTTGACAGGATCAGAGCACGCCAGTTAGGACTGTAAACAGTACTAGAGAACACCAGTTACAACTGTAGACAGTGCCAGGCACACCAGTTCAAACTGTTGACAGTACCCGCATGCCAGGATCTTAAATTTACCTATAGAGAACACTTACAGTAAATTTATCTTTCGTTATCTTACTACGCAAGCAATACTCAGAGGGAAAAAACCTAATCAAATTAACCTACCGTTTCTATTTCAGCAACCATAACGAGCGACTCGACAATCCTCGTTATGACGTTGCAGACGTGTACGTGTGTGTGTGTGTGAACCATTTTGAGGCAAAACTTTATTACATATATATATATATATATAAGTTATACGAGAAATATCAAGAAAAAAGAATCTTCCGTGATGTGCTTCTCTGAGGAAACGTACTTCCTCTTGATTTAGGTGAAACAAACCAGTCCCAAACATCTGTAAAATATGTCTTCCTCTATTTTACACTACGGTACCTTCGTGGGAGATGTATTTATGACCCTAAAACTACTTAATCTAGACACCATGAGTGCTTGAAGTCCCGTTGACGCTGATTTTGACCACAAAGAGCAAAAACCAAGTCGTACTGGAAGATCGGAAAGGGAGTTTGGGTAATGGTATAGTTTTACCCTTCTTAAATAGATAAACAGACATTTAATTATCACTGTTTACGAGACGATGCCTTGCAAACTCACCTTTCATTCTGAGGAACTATAATCCTTTTATCATAAAATGGAAATGCACAATGGCTGAATACAGAATATTTCTCTATGTTGCACTCGTAACAAGTGCAGATTACAGAAAATTCACTGTCTAGAATATTCATCCTGTGAAATATGTTACATTCACGCTTATACTGATGAGATATTGGTGTCTGCCTTCTGAAAAGTTTGATAAATAACAGGCATAAATTTGTCACTCTGAGTTATACTGTGACTGACATGAAAGTATGCATTGTTAACTTGAAGCTAACATTATTTTTAGTTTTGGGAAAACATACAATTCGCGTTGCTTACTAGCGTTACATAACGCGTCTTCGGCCTCGACATGTAACGGCTAAAATCGAGAGGCGTCTGCGATCGAACGGGGGGAGAAACAAGATGGAAAAACGCATGTAACACCCTTCTGTAAGAAGGCACAAAGCAAGGCACATGACGAACCACAAGCTTAGGACAATCACACATAAATTACAATTACCGCTTTCTCTCGCAAAAACGTCTAGTACTGGTACCGCTAAAAGTGTTAAATATTGTGTGTCTATAATACCACAAGATCGAGTGTAATTCGTCTTCTTTTTTTTAAGTTACACGAAGCTCAACGTGCAGGCGGCAGAAATCTTACGTAAATGGCGCACCAACCAGTGGTGAACGTTCGCTGTAGCAAAAAATTAAAATTTCTATTTTTATACTTTAGCAAATGATTGTTGAAACTAGCAAAAGTAAGACTAATTATCAGTTCTATGGTAAAAACAAGAGAATAATGCACAGTGTGTGACAAATACACTAACCATACCTGTACAAAAGAGAACTAACTACAAACAATCTCTTAAAATGACCATCTTTGCTGCTAAGCAGTCCACAAAAAAATAAGATACTGAATATTTAAAACTGAAGAAAATAAGACTCTGGTTCAATTATCCCACGGCTGTAACTTTGGGAACTGTGCATCTAAAACTGTAAAATGTCTAATAATTAAAAATATATTGATAAAACCTTGAAGTTTCAGCACCTGACACGGAAATTACGTACTGCTAAAGGAGTTTTGCGGACAGCAAAGTATGCAGCACTGTGAAAAGATCAGACGTCGAGGAAAAATATTTTACAGGTGTGAATGAGACTGGTCACTTTTCTAAACATCTTACATATCTCAGTTCCGCAGAACGTCTTGTGTTCCAGAAAGAGCTGTGAATTAAATTATCAAGTTATTCTTCACGAGAAACGGTCAAGTTTCTTTCAGAGCTTCGCGGGAAACTGGAAGCTTGTTTCCGCAGCTTCCGTTTTTCCTAGGAGAGCAGAGTCTGCGCCGTTCCTTGGGAACGCAGGACCTAAAATGCAGGACCCCACAGAAACGGCTGCGCTGCCTCAGGTCACGAAGCATCCGAAAGCTCGGGCGAAACGTCGTAGCTGGTCCTCATTCGCCACATGCCGATGGTGCAGTCGCTGGAATGAAAAAGGTCGTAGAGTATTTTGTAAACCTACGGTAAAAGTTCCAAGATTTGAATTCCGCAAAGATTTTCACACATTTTCAAGGCCTTTTGAAGTCCTACCTCTATGCCAATTACGCCAAGTATCATACTTCAAAGCGGAATGCTTTTAGGAAACAGACGCCTACAATGAAACTTCAAAAGATTTTAAATTCTGCAAAGAACTAGACACATTTTCAAGGCCTGGTTTCATACTACACGTCATTTCGGTTCTAAATCTATGCCAACTGTCACACTGCCAAGCTGAATGCTTTTAAGAAACAGACACCTACAACAGAACTTCAAAAGATTTAAGTTTTGCAAAGATTTAGACATTTTGCAGACCTGTTTCTTATGCTACACACCAAAGTGCTAACTCTATGCAATCTATCACACTGCAGAGCTGAATGTTTTTAGGAAACAAATTTATGTTCTTTTGCAATACATTGTCTTGTAAACAAACACTTTAGTAGGATTTATTCTTTACAACACTTGATTTTAATTTATATATATAGCACAGACTTCATCAGTGTTGATGCCATAATGTTTTAACCAGTACACTGACTGAAATTATCAGAAACTACTACTTGTGACCCTGAATTTTGATTTGCCAATCATCTCTCTTTCTCTCTCCTAAATTCCCTTTCAAAGCTTTCATTCTAAAGTACTGTACTACCCAGTTAAAGGCAACTGCAGATTAAAATATGCTTTTTCACTGTTTACTAAACAAAGCCATCAGAATGATAATATCTTTTTGTATGCTGTCATTTCTCACTTATGGCAAATCAGTAAACCCTATGATTATTCAAATTCCATCTTAAAATGGTTTAGGTATTAATGGGATAATAACTGTATTTTTGTATCTCATTACTAAATTATATCGTATGTGCGTTTGGTCTTAATGACAGTAAATGGAATATTTATTTACAAAATATTGCACCGTAGTGACAGAACAAATGACCAGCCTGGAGTCGACTATTTGACCAAAAGTAAACTGACCCAGGAATGCACCGATATACGTTACATGACATAAGAACTCTTATTACATAAACATCAGACATTTCCTTAAGATACGAAGATCTCGTAATGTATTTCCTTGTCAGAGAACATTACTATCAAAACGAAGGGTTGTAAAAATCCATGAGAAACATTTGAGCTTGAAAAAAAAAATCATAAAGCGTTCTTCACGATGCTTTTAATCTCTTATTTGGTTCTCCAAAAGAATGGGGTCCCCTCAAAATGAGATGCATGTCGAACCAAGGGTGACGCACCATAAGATTCTCTCATGTATGTTGTGATATTTTCAAACTGGCTTTGTGTACCGTTCTAGATGTGATGGATTTAAAATCATCTTTGCAAACTAACAGTGTCTTTGATGAATATATTAAGTATTCCAATATGTGACATGTTTTTCTGGAACCTAGTGGTCCAATCAAACATGGAACGTGTTGTAAACATGATAGGATGTTTGTCTAGTCTACTCAGAAGTTTTCTACATTACAGTACAGCACAAACAATAATAATGCAGAGTTTGTGATTGAGAATAAATATTGAAAGTATAATGTGCAGGTGGTGTAGTTTGGAAATATGGAACAGATTCACAAGAAAGAACTAGGGAATAAATCCATAATTAAGGGTGAAATAGTGGCAAACTACGAAACAGATACAATCTGATAAAATATTTTTTATAAGAGTATTTTTGTGTATTTCATAAATTTCTAAATGCCCTGATTTCTGGAATACCTAGAACGTTTGTATATTTTATGTCTGATTCAGATGGGATTTGAAAGACTGAGTATAAAACTATCATTAAAACCAACTGGTTAAAACATCACAAACATTTTTACTTTATACATAAATTGGGCGTTTGATTTAAATCTTACAAACCTTAACGTAACTTTATACGAAGCACCGGTGCCCCCTTGGCTTAAACGTTCAACTCACTTTAAGACGAAACCCCACAACAAGAAAAAAGAAAGCATTTAGGGTAACCTCAACAAAAACAAGAGTAACTTATCACAGCAAACATAGGAGTCAACATACTGGGGGGTAACACTCTTTTAAAAGGCCTCGCTAAGAAAAAGATGGAGCTGTGGTTTCCAAAACAAAAATGGTATAAAAAAAAAATTCCTTTCTGCTGAAAATTCACTGTGGGGCTTTGAAACGAAGCCAACAAAAATGTGTTGGGCTTCTGACAATAAGGTTTGCATGCTCATCTAAACAGGAGGCTTCAAAGCACAGGCTTAAAATGAGACCTTTTTTTACCTTTCCTTGTCTCCTGGAAAACAAAGCTTGCTCAAAACTAAAACAGTCCGCAAGTGTTCGCAAGTTTGTGGAGTTTGGGTGTCAGAAAAACTAATATTGATTCGCCTTGCATTTCCTGAAATTCTAAACACATTTAGGCTTTAGTCAACCACTGAATTTCTTAAAAATCATCAGGTGTAAAACTCGTGTAACTGAACATCAAAATAAAAATGAAGGCAGCAACTGTCTAACTACAAAGCGCAGTTTCCAAAATCAAACAGGCAAAAAGGAAAACGTTTACAAGTTTTTGATTTAGAAATACAGTTTTAAAATTGACACTACACAGCACAGTATAAAAACTGTGTATGGAAGAGATAATTCAAGGTTCCAGATCACTGCTTCCCAATCAGCTCTCGCTGTTGGCTGTTGCGTAAACATCCATCCTTTCAATCAATCGTACATCAGTTGCTGGCCCTCATGCACATTTCCACATGGCCTCAAAGATCTAAGATTCGGTCACTCTCATCCTCTCAGGAGTTTGGCTAAAGGAAAGGTCTCATATTCTAATGCCAATTTGATAGCTAGGTAATAATCATCTGCTCTCTCTCATTAATTCTCAACTACTCTCACGCCTACCAAGGCCACGTTCATACACCTGAAGCCATTCTTTCTAAACACTCTTTAACGTTAGGTCTACGGGGTAGCAGCTTCGACAACCCGTGGGGTTACAGCTAACAGTATGCCTAGATGGTTCTCACAGTTTTATGGGCACTGAAGCTAACCGCTTTCTTTTAAAAAGAAACGCCTCTCTCCCAATCACAAGTGGCATCTCGTAAGGTTGTATCATTATCCGCCAAACTGTTTCGGCATCTAATTATCGAACTGCACCTCAATTCTATTTCTCCACTTCATTTGCTCAGGTATTTTCATCTTAAACATTTTATTAGTGCCATGCTCTCGGGGTTTTTAAGAAATGCTTGCAAAAAGTCTATCCTGGTTTTAACAAAGCTTCAAAAGACAGCACTACTGAACAGCGTTAAGTGTGAAGTTAAATCTGTGGGGTTTAGGAGAGTACCGCTTTTAAAAAATAAACTTTTAGGAGTGTTTCACGACTTCTGTGCACGTGAACCATACCACAAGGTACACAGCTATCATGCTGCTGATAATAGCTGCTTTATACATCGCTGACATAGACACACCGGGTTTTAGAAAACATTTCCAAAGTGTCTTGCTTTAGTTAGTTATTCTGAGGAAAACACACAAACGACAACAAACTCGTCTCCACACACACAACAAAAAAAAGAAAGACGACGGAAGCAGCGCAAGGGTGAACAGTACACAGCCTCCCATGTAGGTCAGGACATTCAGTAGCTAGGCAAAAATCAAACCAAAAAACTCATAAAAATCTAAACGTCTTCCAAAGCTAGGTTAGGATCGTCATGTCATGCACACGTTGTATTACTCTTTTTAATTACTTCACTTGTGCCGCGTAGCTCAGAGGAAGCTTAGAGAGAGAGCTCAAAAGTTCGGCCAGCTGCTACGCCCACGAGGGGTCTCCAGACGCGGATATCTCCCTCGCTGATCGGGCGTAAGAAGGGTGCAGAGATTAGAGGGAAGGTCCAGAGGTAAAACAAAAAAACATTACTCATTTAAGTCAGTTCTTGTCCCAAATCTCAAGGAAAAAGAAAAATGCTCAAGGCTTCAAAACCGTAAGTAATTACGTTTAAAAAAGGTAAATCATAAAACTTGAAAACTAAGCTTTGCCACGTGTTGGCATCAATGTACAAAAAGACACCTGTTAAAACTAGCATGGGTGCGTCAATTCTCCTGCTAAAAGTTCCCCAATTGCCTCTAGTTTCAACAAGACTGAAAAACAAGTGACTTACTTGGACGCAGTAAAGATACAGGTGGAATTGGTGGTGATGGCATTGATTGGCGAAGCGTGCGCTCTCAATTCGCCAATCAGCTGGCAGCTTTCCGCCGACCACATTTTGATGACTCCGCCACGGCAACCTGGGGAATATTTGGATTGTCAGCGTGGGAAGGAAGAATTGTTAGTGCAAGAATTCTTAGACCACAGATGGTTAGGGAATAAGAGGAGACAAGTACACGAGGAAGATTAAGATTCATCGCTAGAATGTAGACGAAAGATCCATTACAAACACAGTGAGGAAATAAATATGAGAAGTAATGTCAACTGGCTAGTAAGTAAACTGTGGGAAGATCCTATTACAAATATGGAAACAGAAGCGGGAAGTAATGTCACTCTACTAGTAAATAAACTGATGCCTTAAGGATCGTGAAGGGATGACAAAAAAATGGTCAATATAAAGTACTGTATATATAAAGTACCACGAGGGCAGGACAGCCCGGGACACTGACCCAAGTAAAGTTCGAGCAGGCTAAGGTTCGTGACAGTACAAAGGAGAAATTAATTTCATGTCTACTACCATAAAGGGGACAGCTGATGTACAAACATTAAATTCATTGTATTGACAACAGTGCTGTAATTACGTTTAGGAGAAACAGGCAGTAGTTATCCTGATTAAAACTTACCTGAGAGAACAATCTGGCCCCCTGGTGTGAAACAAAGCGCACACACCCAGTCCTTGTGTGCGTTGTTCAACGACTGCACGTGTTCGCCCCGCTGCAGGTCCCACTTCTTAATGCACATGTCGCGGGATCCTGAGAAGAGCGTGTCGCCGTACAGCGCCAGGGACTGGATGCCGTCGTAGTGCGGAGGGTCCAGATTTAGCCTAGGGTTGACCAAGCCAGAGTTGTTGGAGGCTACGTCGAATACCTGAAAAAATAAGTTATCTTTCAGTTTCGTTGGTGGTGATAATAGGCCTACTGTGGATGACATATAAACAGTAACTGTGATGACACTGTACTAACAAAACAAATCTATAACCACTCTGTAATATCCCTGGTTCCTATAATCCTCCGTCTATAAACATGCGTTGCAAACGTCCGTCATACCTTAATATAATGATCTTTAGACCCAGTTGCAACGACGTCTTGGCCTGGGATAGTCGAGTCAACGGCAAGGCACATGACAGCTGCCTGGTGGCCCCCTGCAAGTTTCCCTACGGCTGTGTGTCTGGTGGGGAATAAAGAGAAGGCGTGAACATACTGTACAGGTAACTGACAGGAGTATAGTGTAACCACAATGACTGGTCATTGGAATAATCGTAATTTTAACAGGAAGTAAATCTAGATGTTTTGTGTCATTAAATAGTAATAATTAAATGACAGACAGCATTAAACAACGAAGTTTCAATGATTAATTCACTGATGAATAAAATGAACACAATATTGCAGTCATGAGTATTAAGAAACATGAACTTTTAACAGAAAAATTGGTTATGGGAGATTATTAATCATGTAACACACTACTGGAAATCATGAACTCTGAAAAGCATTAAAGTACTCTGAAACAGACACAATATACCAACACACTCACTTTCTCAAGTCCCATATTCTGACAATGTTCCCAGCTGCCGAGTACAAGATATTAGTAGACGTCGATATGGCAATGTCCGTGATCAAGGTCTCTCCGGGGGGCATCTGCAACGTTCTCGACTGGGTGCTTATCTGCGTGACGCCGCTGGAGGCCAGACCTGCCGAGGTCAGCATCTTGTTACACTTGGCAGGGTTTTCGCGGATGTCCCAGACCTGAAAGCGAAGACGTTTAAATAAACATGTTTTGAATGTTTTTTGCTCGAATATGTTTGACCTGTTAGTTGTCAGGGGCACCACACAAGCTGTCCTGACTTTAAAATATCATCTGCACATGTTTTTTTATCACTACTTGTTAAAAGTTATTCATAAGTTTGCTGTTTCTATTGGTTTCTGTTGAAGAAAATTACGCCTACATTATACAAAACCAATAGCAATGGGGACTATTCCTGGAGAATAATGAAAGGGGCTTTTTTATCACTATTTACCAAGAGTTACTCAAACGTTCACTGTTTCTACTGATTTTTGTGAAAAGGAAATGATTCATGCACCATACAAAACCAAAAACAATGGGGACTATTTCTGGAAAATAAAAAATGGGTTTTTTTATCACTATCAAAAGTTACTCATGTGATCTCTGTTTCTACTGATATGTGTATAAGAAAGTTATGCTTGCTTGCATCATAAGAAAACCAAAAACAATGGCAGATTCTGATATTTCTGGAGCATATGTAGGAAAAACATTTAATTTTCACTGCATTCTACATAGGTTAAATAGACTTTTCACATACAGTGCATCAAGCGCGTTCGGGTCGTTTCATAAGTCGGTTAAACGTTCACGATGCAAAAGGCGCCGTGTTTAGTATCAGCCCCTTGGGGATGTACGTAAAACATGAAATAATAATGGTAAACACCATAAACATAACGGTCAAACCATAAACATAACGTCTTACACGGCCTAAAGTGACAGCTGAAACATCAGGAACAAGCTATAACTACACAAACACTTACAGCACATCAAACAATTCAGAAACGAAAGTCCGTACCTTGATAAACGACGAGGAGACAGAAAAACAAACTCGCTGCGACTCGCAGTACCTGACGCAATTGACGTTGTTGGGGTGACCTCCTAGCGACTGGATTTCCTGCCCTCTCACCAAGTCCCACATCTTAACAGTACGATCTGGAAACGAGGTACATTTGAGTTTACGTGTAAGCAGGATTGCAATAAGCATCAGACTCAATTCCATATGTGGAATCTGAGGGAAATGTGATAACTGACTGGACGGTAATATGTAATCTGAGGTTTGACGCTAAGTTTTTCTGTAAGCATTGGTCTGAAGTTCTGGAGATTTAATAAACTGAGAAACCTAATACTGTAATACTTTCTGATTAAGCATAAATAGCTTTGTTATGATGCCAGCTGTCTGGTTAAATTAAAAAATAATGATAATATAGTTACATGCTGTGAAGTACTTACATATTTAAAATCTCCAGTACTTTTAATTTACTTAACACCTTCACTTAAACTATTGTACACAGAACATATTGTAGACTCAGAAAGTCAAAAAGACTTCATTAGGCATAACAAAAGAGCCAATATTTCAATATTTTATAGTTAAATTAAAACTCCTCCATGAACAAAGCATTAATTTCATCTCAGAAGGTTAAAAAGACCTCATTAGGCACTAAAAAGCATCAATATATTGATATTTTACCATTAAATAAAAAAAAATACCTTGAACAGAGCATTACTTTAGCCTCCGAGGGTTAAAAAGGCCCAATTAAGCATTAAAAAGGGGTCAAACTGTCAATATTTTACATTTAAATAAGGAATATTTAAACGTTCACCTTTGGATGCAGAGAAGAGTAAGTCATCCGTAGCGTACACTGACAGAACAGCCTTGGAATGACCCTGGGCTACGTGAGTGCAGGCTAGGACAGAGCGCTGGCTCACCTGAAATTGAGAATCGAATAGAACACAGAATTTATTCCCAAGGCCAAGTGCTGGGAGGGACATTGACAGCAAGAAGGTCTGAATGGTGTAACAGGAGGAAAACCTCGCGGTTGCACTATGAAACAATTGTGAAGAAAGAGATACGTGAAATTAAGAACTGCTTGTAAGTTTAGGTCGAAGGGGAAATCACGAACGAAAATGAGAGGGTTAAGAAATTACTGTATGATGACAATTTAGTTTATCCTAAGGTTTTAAAATCATGGATTTTTGGGAGGTGACACTTCACGAAAGAGTCATTACGGGTGGAAGAGACTGCGATTGTTTAAGTGGGTTTTTAATGTTGAGAAGTGGTCAGAGAAATGGATTTTCCGGCTTGTGCTCAAATGAGATTGCTTTTTTGTGCGTGACATTCCTTACGAATACGAAATTTTTACACAATACATAAAATTTTACAAAGTACAAATGTCTTTACCAATTAGCTTCTAGCTTTAAGTATGGAGTTATTTACCAATGAGCTCACAGCTTCAAGTATAAATTTGTTTAACAATTGGCTTCTAGCTTTAAGTATAAGCTTATTTATCAATTAGCCTCCCACTTTAAGTATAGACTTGTTTATCAAGAAGCTTCCATCTTTAAGTATAAACTTTTTGATCAACTAGCTTTCAGCTTAAAGTACAAACTTGTTTATCAATTACCTTCCCGCTTTAAGTATGGACTTGTTTATCAAGAAGCTTCCAGCTTTTAGAAACGATTCAAAGAACGAACACTCAGCGTAATACCTACCCTACCAGCATGTGGGTTGATCACGCCAGTGTCGGGTCTCGCTTCCCGCGTAGAGGACGTAGTCGAAGTCAGCCTCGAAAAGACGTTCTCCTCCCGAGAAGCCGACCGCCGATACGTCGTAGGGGAGGTGGGTGGGGTCATTTCTGGGTTATTATCTCTGTTCACAGTAAACGGAACGTTAGTTAGTCGACCTGTCGGCAGCGCCAGGGGACGTTTGTCCTTTCTGTGCGGCAACTCGACAAACTGTGCAAAGATGAGTCATTTGAGCATTTGTGGGGACTGATAAGACCACCACACAGACAATTTCCAACAAGTTCCCAATTCACTGTTAACAGTTTGAAAAGCGTGACTTGAAACTACTACAAACAGGAAACAAATTCAGACAGATTCAAACCCTTCAAGACGCTGGCTGTACTGAAAACTGTCGTCGTCGACTACTCACACTGAGCTCTGCCTCGAATAATTTAGATTAGACGTGCTAAGAGACGTGAGGGACCTTCTGCCCAGGCGGGGAGAGGTGGAATCCTGGCGCTCGTATGACTTGCGACTAAGAATGGGTGATGATTTGTCAGCTCGATTGGTCATCAGATTTCTGTAAGCCAAGCCAGCCCCAAGCCAAGGCCTTAGGTTAGTGATTGTGTGTGGGTATGCTCCGCTAATCAACCAATGGTTAGTGCCAGGTTATACTGGGTCTACAAGTACTTTTACAAGAGGGTTTTGGACTGTGAAGCTCTACTTAAACCAATCGGGGGGCGGGAGAGAGTTCTAAAACGTCTTGCAACTTCAAGTGGCGAGCAATGCTGGCTTGACCACGACATCATAATGTTGCGAGTGCTACAGGTGGCACCACCACAAGCGCTATGCAACTGAGGACAAAATTTAACGGAGACTTACATGGAAGACAGGACAAAAAATATGGGCTGTGAGTATGCAGAGTACAAAAGGGCAATGACAGAAAAATGGCTGAACACAATACGGTACTCAAAATACTGATTAAAACAGATATCAGAATGTTGACCGGAGAGATGTTGAAAACAAAACCGCTTTCACAGTCACAAAACTAAACTAAGTCTAAGAAATAAGCGTCAAAAATTATCCGCAATGGTGTGGAAACTATCGAACCAAAATTAAAACATGATTATGTTATGTCTTAATCTGCATACAGCAAATATAACGGAGTCTGATGTTCATGATGGGATTCAAGGTGGCGGGCAAGATTTACAGCGTATGAAATTTTAATTTCAAAGCCGCGTTGAAAGTGTGAATTATCTGACGGAATTTGAATTTAAATATATAACTTAGGGCAACGGAAAAGCGCTGGGACATGTGAGGTCATTCAGTGCTGAGAGGGAAACTGACAGTAAAAAGGTTTGAGAGGCGTAACAGGAGGAAAAAACCTTCGCAGGTGCACTATGAGAGAATGGAAAGTAAGACGGAAGAGAATATGAACGGGAGAAAGCGAAAGGAATGAAAAGGGGCTGAAGGAACGCTGCAAAGATTCTTAGGCAAGAATTATCTTGCGGCGAAGAATATCGTCTGGAAATCTGACAGTTCTGAAGTACAATAGGGTGAGTGTGCAGAGTAATGACCTCATTCTCCTAACAGCGAAAAGATGGACAAATGTACCATCATGCCCAGCACCTTGTACCTCTCGATTCAAAATTAAAAACACTAGCTTATGAACAGCAATGAACAGTGCCAATACAAACGGCAGCAATGGAAACAAACGGCTAATCCAAACGCAAGCGCAATGCACCTTTATATCTGCTGTATTGTACTTACACGTAGTCTTAGAATTGGTTTCTGTTTAAAGTGTCTACATATGAAGAGAGACCTCTCGAGTAATAAAAAAGCTACCGTCCTGTGTGGGTTCACGAAGATCCTGCAAGCAGCTTTGACTAATGCTTGGAAACACGTTAGTACCGTGACCAAAACACTCTATATATATATGTTATTCAGAAGCTCTATACCTATGGTAAATTGTGCCTACGTATTCTGGAAACCCACCAAAAGCCATATTTCCAAACTGTATCTAGAAAACTGATAAAATATATGATGACTCTCATGACTACAGTAACTAATGATGTTTATTGCCAAAGATTTGCAAAATTTTATTCATGGATCTCCAATGATTACTTGCAGTTTTTAAAAAATGTAAATGTAAATTAAGTAGCAAATATGTCTCCCTAAAGAAATGGGAAAGGCCTGCCTCGCTCAAATCAGATTCAGAGACGCATATAGAATACAGTACTGTATTTGAAAACCCTCAGTAGATCACAAACTGCTTAGTAATCTGTTAAAAGTAACCACAGCCCAATTCTTGTTAAACCAACACTAGAAATATGTTACTTTGGAAATCAATACAATACTGCAGTCACACACACACACAAAAAATATTAGCTCATACTTTTAAAAAGACAGTGAAACTAGAAGGATTATTAAAAAAAATTATATAAAAAGGGGAAAAGCCAAGTAGATGATTTCTAAGAGTTACCAAATACCTCAACCCGTTGTCTACAGCACCACTTACTTCTCGGTCTGATTATTAGTGACCCTAATAACTAAAAGGCAAATCTGCAACCACCAACACAGTACGTACGATATATTAATTTAAGAGCCGACGTATTAATAAGGAAGATGTATTAAGGGAGAGAAGCTATACAAGAGTGGCACCAGGTTTCACACTTACTTGAGAGGATTCGGAGCCGACGTGACCCGAGGAACCGCCCTGTGGGACCCCGAAGGCGGCGGCATCAAGAGCCCGTCTTCGCCGAGAGTCCCCTCGAGACTCGTGGTCATCCGGTCTCCGACGTGGCTCCTGCTCATCCGATCCGAAGACGCCCGCTCGGCAGCCAGGCGTTCCAACGCTACGATGGGCGTGGCGCCCACTATGGTCCCCACGGGAGTCGTGTTGGCGCTGGCGTCCGTCCCGCTGGCGTTCCCGTTCTTCTCGGAGCCGTTGTTGAAGAGCATGTCCTCCGTGGTGGCTGTTTGCGCCGCGCCTTGTCCCTCCTTTTTAGGGAATCGGATGAGAAGACTAGCGAAGTGGCAGATGACTCCATCAGGCTGTGAGGGGAAGGGGAAGGGGGAGAAAGGAAGAAGGGGGAAGGAAGGAAGAAAGGATCAAGGAGGAACAACAAGGGGGTAACAACATGCGAGCGGAAGGGTGGCAGAAAATAACGGAAAGGGTAAAAACACAGAAACAGTGGCCGTGATGATGAACGGAAAACGAAACGAACGTAAAAATGACGATCAGGCAGAAGAGGGAGCGTTGCACCAATGAAATTCGCAAGAGGGAAGAGAACCATGCATGGCGTTTCGCCAACAGCAAACCGAGAATAAGAAGGGAATGTCAAGATACAGGAGAAAGGGTGGAGAAGCGAATTTTACAAAAGCATTTGAGTGCGGGGGTCACGATCGCCATGCGTTGAGTATGAGGGAGACGTTGGCAATTGGCAATGGGAAATAAGGCCACAGGGTGTTGTAACATCACAAATCGGGATTTGGAATGGGAGCACACGGGGGGGGGGGAAAAGTGTGTGGGTTTCGAGACAAAGACAGGGGAAAGGGGAGAGACAGAAAATGTCATGATCACTATTCATGCTGATGCCACTAACTCTAAAGTTTCTCTCTTTCTCTCTCTCTCTCTCTCTCTCTCCCAGCTAAGATTATATGCTGCAATAAACATGGTATACAGGTGAGGAGGGACGTAGGGATGCTATGCGGGTACCCCCTAAGAGGAAAAACAAGACCTTTCCTTAGCAACAAGTCAAAGTTTCCTTTCGGGAGAGAGTGCTCCCTCACTCCACAGTCATCGCCTGAACCTCAGGGGCATGCTTTGTGTACGTGCTCTTCCGTATTCCACTCCTCTCACATTCCGAGCAAGCTGGACCACACCTCCTCCTCCTCCTCCTCCTCCCACTGGTTTTGGAAATAGACCCATATCTGACCGTACACCCTGTATCAGGAGACTAGGGACACCAGCGATGCAACGAGTCTGTCAACTAGGATGTCTAAAATGTGCACTATAGCCAGCAAGATGAGTATCAAGCAAGTATTCGTATCTAGAAGCTTCTCAGGTGAGAGAGGGTGGTGGAGGCTGCTAAGCAATCAAAAAACCATGTCCAGAACAGAAACGAACAGATCAAAAGTAAAATCAAAATAACAACAAAAATACAGGGTGGAAAGAGGTTCGTTTGGGGGTGGGGGGATGGGTTTCTGGGGTCATACTCTGTCCTTCTACTTCCAAAAATGCGTCAAACACCTGACATGAGCCTCTTTGACAGAGACATATATAAATATGTGTGTGTGTGCGTCTGCCGACGGAGCCGTTCCCCGAGAGGTGTCGAGTTACGTTACGGAACAGCTTTTGAAACGGGTAAAGTTAAGTCTCTCGTGTGATTCTTAAAATGAGTGGTGGTCACACAGCTTATTTTTAATTGTTTTTGGATTTATATTATTTAAATATTCCATTTGTTTAACTGCTTCAATATTTTATTCAAAAATGATCAAACAACTACTAATCACTGATGGAATGTAAGTGGTGCTTTCAACCAAACTGCAATACATGAATCGTGAAACTGTCAAAATTATTATCAAGTGTATAACATACAATACATAAGTACTGTACTGTACATAAGTACTGTACTGCAATCAGCAATGCCTATCAAAAGTGTAAATTATGAATAAAAACATTAAACATGGGAAAAATAAATATAAAAAAGTGAAGCAACAGGAAATGTAATATACGAATCACGCTGCCCTTGGAACAGCATCGTTAAATCAATAAAAAACAAAAAGGTTCGTAAAAGCAGCACAGTCAATCAGTAAACAAGACGCAGGCTAGTGCTCAGTGGTAAATGAAACAGTTCTCGGATACCTGAGTGAATGTTAGAACATTAGACAGGCGTGTCTGAAATGCTGAGTGGCAAAAGATTTACTGCACCTAAAGTGTTTCATAAATGTTTACTGTCATGTGCTTCAAAACAAGTTGCAAAATCCACTTCAGATTCTCATAAAAAGTGCTGCAGTTTGAATAACTCCTTTCAGTCTGATTATTTGATATGAATATTCTACATAGCTTCTATCTGATCATGTTTTCCTAATGATCAAACCAGTGCCCAATGAAATTCATAAACAACCACTACTGATACCTATGAAATATTAATCTAAGCCTTTGGAAAAAAAAGTGAACATCGTTATAATTCTGAAATTTAAGCTAACTACTGTACAAGGTAAGTTTTTATTAGAATAACCTTATATTATCACACTGAATGATTACGGCCTATAACTGTACATCTAAAAATGGAAGACTTTTACAATACAATTTAATATAATCTAACATCAGTTTGACTTCACAGACTTCGTTAGCAAAAACGGGAATGTGATTCCCGACGGGAATCTAAACCGTACAGGTAGAACATTGAAAATCCAGATTGTTTAGGAAACATCAAGAATTTTATCATATCAGCCAACATCATTCTTTTCTCCAATACTGACAGAAGGTCTGTGCTTAAGGAGTTACAATTTCAAATTGTGATATGTGTACAAAAACAGCGACTGGATCTGTGAAGTGAGAACTTGAATGTAAGCATTAATGGCGATGAAAATGACAACATGCTTTTGTGTGGTGTGTCAGCCAACGCCACAAAATTCAAATAACCAACGCGAGGGCTCATCGAAGGTGTCTCTAAGCAAAGCCTTAAGGCAATAGTGGAAAGCACAAACCTCATATTACAGTATACAATATGGCAAATGCATCACAATGCTTTGGAGTCATGTTTAAATAAAGATATTAAGAGCTAAAGCACGCTTGCGGGCGGTTGCATCCACTCGACTGCTCAACTGCAGGGATTGTGAAATGATTTCCAAGAACCAGTTCTTGTCCAAAGATATGAAAGTCCCATATGTTTTTTATGTAAATCTAAAAGAGGTCATGGTATTCTTTTGTTGATCTTACACAGTATTTTACAATGGCAACCAATTCTTTTACGTTTTCAGTGACTCTTTAACGATGAGAGGACTACACTTTCTAAACTTCAGTAACAGCACAAAGAGGGTAAGAGATTATGTTTGCTTAGCACAAAGTCACTGAAATTTACTGTAATTCTGTTCCAAACTTATCATTTATTTCCTTCAGAACTTGCAAACGTACAGCTAAGTCTACCAGATGTGTTGATGGAACATTTTCATCTTTTAAAACCAACGCTTTAAAAAAGGGCATGCGGTAGTCTTCGAAAAGGCTCTTCAAACTCTGTTTACAAATTTTGCGATAAGAGTTATCAATGCTTATTCATAAATAATCCAAAGTTTGACTTAAATACTTGAAGGCTCTTTTCCGACAAAGGTTAATGTTTTGCTTTCACGGGCAAAAAGTAAATCTACGGCAGAATGAGCAGTTAACAAAGAAGGAGCCTTCAATAACCTCTTTGTGGATTTATCAACCAGGCAGCTTGGCAGGTTCTGATAAGAAAGCCACATTGCACGACAATATTAGCTCAACATCCCCAAACCTACTGCAACAAGGGGAGCGTATCTATCTGCAATATCTGGTTTCTCAGGATAAAAATAAGTTACAACATGACACAAAATATGCTGCTGCACTCCTTGCCAATCACAGTAAGAGCAGCAAGGTAAAGTTGAAATTAGAGAGTTGCTTAATGACGAAAGGCAGCAAGATACAAATCAAAATGGCGACCAGAGACACGTTATAAAAAGGTACGGAGAAGATTGACAGGAAGGGGTAGGGACGGAGGAACGGAGGTAGTTTTCTGCACGGCGAGAAGAAGGAGCTGACACAGTTCTCATGGAAATTCCAGGATATATAAACTGCTTTAGAAAAGTGATTTTTATAATATTTGGGTGACAGTTCAGGACAGATTTTACGGAGGCTGACACACTGGAATAAAATTACATGGGAGAGAAGGGGAGTTAATATCAATGCATTATATCAATTGGACTGACCCTACAATCACCTATACATTAACACTGCACACACACACACATTCTGTGGAAGAGTTATGTACCTATACAGTGGACCCCTGCCTATTTGCAGTTCCAAATTCGCGGATTTTTCTGTGGAACGTTTATACACATTACTCGCGGAAAATTCGCATATTCGTGGTATTTTTCATAGCGAAATATTCACTAATTAATGTATCTTCATAAAATTTTTGTGACTAAAAGCATTTTTTGTGATGACACTATTAAAATACTCAGGTATAAGCATTTTCAGATTGGTTTTTTGGCATCTGAACTATCAAAATAGGGAGTTCTAAGTGTTTTTAGAGGGGTGTCAAGTATAGGCGGATTTTAGCCATTCCTGGGGGGGTTGTGGTATGCATTCCCCTGCAAATACCGGGGGTCAACTGTAAAGGGGTAATACGTAGACCATAAAAGTACTTGTTGATGACCCGTTATTATTATTATAAGTTAGTTTAGCCAGAAAGTTAACATTTCCGTGTGAGGATATCACAGCAAACGAATCGCACATACAACATCCAGCCGCAGGTAATACACTCCACATTCAGAATTGCCGTCGTTCAGCCCAAGGAAAGCCGCTATTACAAATGACCACTGTAAAAATATGCAAAATGAAGGTACCCTGGTCTGAGCTTTTGAACAGCACATACCGTCCCTGGGTTTGGAAATCCACACAGTAAAAATATGCAAAATGAAGGTACCTTGGTCTGAGCTTTTGAACAGCACATACCGTCCCTGGGTTTGGAAATTCACACACTCGCTCCTCTCAAATCACTGCCACTTTCGAAGTGCGAGCACACAAATAATGATAATCATAACACAGCAATAACAGACTGCACCTATATGAAGCCCTCGTTTCGTGCGAATTCCCTTTTGGATTTAGAAAGGTCAGTCACTCTGTGGGATCTGCAAGTTCATAGCAATTTGGTTTTTTGCAATTGCACTGTATCCTGCTGCAGTTATAGGAGACAGGAAGCCCTTATTTATACGATACAGGAAGCCCTTATTTACAGGATATAGGAAGCCCTCACTTAATGTGAATTCTATACTGCATTACTAATTTAGGAAAAAATAATATGGAGTTTTTCAAGTATATTACTGGATTTTCATTGTTCTACCAGATCTCTGAAGCGATGGTTTACTAACTAACTGACAGGTCACAAACCCATCTTCATGAAATACTTATCATAAATCCTTCAAATCAGGCGGGAAAAAAAACACAAAATGGCGGCTTTCTTACCCATCAGTCGGAGAATTCGATCTGGAAGACTCGGTGGACGCGGGAGTGTTATCTTCCGCCGCAACGAGGGACGACATCAGGCTGTACACCTCCATGTCCTTGTCCCCTAAGACGTGCGCCAGGAGCTGTTCTTGCACGCTGGTCGTCTGCTCGTACTGCAAGTCAAGCACGGAGGAATATTGGAGGTTAGTGCTGTGTGCCTTGCCAAGACGAACATTGTTTGGTTTTCTATGTTCTATGAGTAGTCTTGAGCAAGAGGGAAATTTATCAAGCGATTAGGCTGATGATTCACATGCATACGTTCAAAAGGTGTATTGGAAGGATCTGTTGTTGAATGAGCAATGGAAACTGGAGTCAAGTAATATTAAGTCAGCTGAGAAGGACCAAAGGACACAGATATACAAAGTAGAAGACTGTGATGATTCACATTCATACATTCAAAAGATGTATTTGAAGGATCTGTTATTGTGTGAGAGGTGGAGACTAGAGTCAAGTAATGTTGAAGAGGTTGACAGTTAAGAGACAAAATATAACAGGTACAAAATAAAAGGCCGGTAAAGAGAGCACAAGAGAAGAAATATGCTATGACGGAAGTGTGGAGTGCTAAAAATGGAAGAATAAAGGGAACTACTAAAGTCGTAGAACTGTCAAAGAAGGCCCAGGGAAGAAGACTGCAGTGGTATGGCCATGGTAGGGATGAGAGTGATGCAGACGGAGATGCCTGGCGGGAGAGCGAGAGGAAGAGAGAAGCGAAGGTGGATGGATGTCGTTCAAGAAGATCTGAGAGATAAACAATTGTCAGAGGACAATGTGTTTGACTGGGCAAGGTGACGGAAAGCTGTCAGGAACATGGACCCCACATAGAAGTGGGAAAAGATGGAGAGAAAGAAGTGAAAGATCGAAATCAACACAGCTGGAAGACGAAGGGGTACTAAGCAAGATACACACAAACACCTCCCTCCTACCGGAAGTTCGACTGGAATAAAGAATCGTCTACGTACCTGCTTCATTTTCCCCTCCAGTTCCGAGATCTCAGCCTGTCTTTGTGCTGCCAGAGTAGCCTGGTTGACCGTCATGGTTATTAGCTTGTTGATCAGGTAGTGGGACTCGTCTATGCCCAAGCCGGAGGTGATGTTGTCGGTGTGGAGCAGCTCTGAAGCTTCCTGAGGTGAGAAAGGATTTAAAATGTTTATTTCTGTCCTTTATTTTTTGTTATTTTTGCCCGTGTTTCACAGAAGCTCTTGGCTGTATTCACGGTCCTTTCATTGCACGTTCCAAATGGATTTGTGGACATTCTGAAAACTGACTATACTTCCATTTTTTTTATTTAAACTGGCAACTATTACGATGCAGGTTTAACCTGAAAAGTACTTTTACTTTCTAGAAACTAGTTATACATACCGTATATGTAGAGTATGCTCATAAAAGGTATTAAGGTTATGGGGTTCTATGACATACAGAGTTGTCTGTGTGGGCATAAGGCCCTTTTACTAACCTGAAAACTAGCTTAGAACCTAATTAAGCTAAAGGATAGAAAATTATCTGGAGGAAGAATACAATCATGTTGAAGATAACTATGAAATTGTCCCCTTTCTATTCAAATTCCTGTTATTCTAACAAAGATAGAATCTTGAAACTATCACAGCATTGCTTATGGGTGAATGATTACAACAGTAAATTACATGTAATCATCTAGACTACTTAATATCTGGGACAATCTGGAAGCCCTTAGGAAGACATTTTGGACAAAACTTAATGGAAAACAAAGGTTGAATCAATCTTATTTACAGAACTTACAAGATAATTGCTTTTATATTTTGATTCAGTGCCTTACTGCCCCCAAAATAATATCGAACGATTACCACTGATACAATAACCTCGAAAATACAGGTTTACATAATACTAACCTTACTTTCCTCCATACTCATGATGTTCTCCTGACATTCCCGAATGTTTTCGTGAATGTAGTCGATGTTGGCCTTCAGAGCTTCCACCTGATCGTTCATGTCGTTATAACTGGCGATGTCGGACGGATCCGACCTCTCCCTCTTTCTCATTACCCGTTCCAGCTGCCTGCTCAACGATTCTCTCTCCTTCAGCCACCTGGAAAGTGTCAGGTGGATTTTGTAGCCGTGCATATTTCACGAAGATTTACAGAATGGAATATAAAATTTATGTTGAAGACCAAGTAAGTACTGGGTCCTAGGATGTGGTTATTTACAAAAAAATTGCCACGACTAGCAAAAGATAATTCTGCTAGAGATAATTTTCATTACGCTGTAGTGTAGCCAGATTACTAAATCAATATCACAAAGCTATCTTGATGAGTATTTCTAAAAATTGAAGCAAATATTTCAGGATAAGAAACTGGAGTAGTTGAGACATCTAACTGAAGAGGTCTTGGAAGAAAAGTAAAAAACAAAAAGTAAAATTAAGTGAGGGGACAGTGGAACACTGGACAAGATTTTTAGCCGTGTATTTTCGGCAGTGAGCCAATCGTCTGTGACAACACTAGGCAGGCTGCTGCTGGAGACAGTGCGTCGTTTTCTAGCACAGGTTTAATGCTACTCAATTTGATATGAGTTTCATCTTTGCAACAACTAGAATATGGAATAGTTTGCCTGGTGCAGTTGTGGAATCCTCTGATCTTCAAATGTTTAAGCAAGGAGCAAATTCATTCCTGCCCTCCGCTACTGACGTCTCCTGAATTTCAGGTGGACTGGTTTTATTTTCAACCCCGCCCCCATATTCATTTATTTATTTATCACATTTTCCTATAATTTGTTTCTCTCTCTCTCTCTCTCTCTGCAGGTCTGATTTCCCTTTGGAACCCTCTTGGTCTTACCATATTCTGTTGAATCTATCCAGAAGGGTTTTCGGCTAAAGGTTTAATGAAAGGCAGAAAGATTAAATAACGTAACACGAACAATTACTACACATACCTCTCCATGTCACGTTCCATGCTGCTAACGGTCTGTTTGTTGTACGCAACCTTGTTGATGGACTGTTCCAAATTCTGCCACTTGTTTTTGGCAACTTTAGGCGAGAAGTTAGTAAGATGTCCCGCTCCAACCCCTGTTGAGATACGCACTTTGTTAATGGGCCATACGGAAATATCTGCATATAAATTGTGATTACCTTTTGTGGTGTACTTAAAAATCTAATCAATTCCAGAGGTCCTTCGTTCCTCACACTGCTGGACTGTGGGACAGTCTCCCTGAGATGTTGTGCAACTTGAACCTCAAGTGTTCAAGCAAAGGTGCAATGCATTGCTACCCTAAAGCAATCCTTGAAACTTATCATTTACTTACATTTTTATCTAATTTATTTATTTATGAATTCTTTTCTAATAATGACCTATTCTTTCTTTATTTCCTATTAACTTCTGTCACTTCTTTCAAATGAACACCATAATATTCTTTGGAAGTTTGAATTTCAAGTCAATTTGGTGGGCTTGTTCAGTATGAAAAGGTTCATCTTCCAAATAATAATTACACAGTAATGACGATTTCAAAAACAAATCGTCAAAAACGCTTCACGAAAACGAAAACTCACTTCTCCTGAGCCTTCCAGCTGCCTTATTGCTGAGCCCCTGCTTGGGAGCCCTCTTCAGTACGGCAATCTCCTCCGTTTTCCTCTTCAACACGACGTTCTTGAGCCTGTTGTCGGCCTCTAAGCTCTTGATGTAGTTCTCCTGCTTTCGGGAGGCTTTGCGAAGCTGGGCGATCTCTTTGTTCTTCCTCATCTGGTCCTGTTTCGCCCTGTTGTTGTCCTCTTTCATTTTGTTCATCAGCTGGAAGATGAGGTGGCTCGCTCAGTGACAATACGACCGTAAAATGGACTTGAAGAAAGGGTTCTCTAAGATACAATATAGAAGTAAACTACTGTATTATGGAATCAGATGATTACTACACTGAACACTGTCACAAACTGGAGTGGTGTTACTCATTCTGTCAGGAGTACTCCTAAAAAGAATTGAGATTTAAATAGGATTGATATTACTCATTCTTTCAGGAGTACTCCTAAAAAGAAGAGAGATTTCAACAGGAATGACATTCTCATTCTTTCAGGAGTATTCCTAAAAAAAGAAGACCTCATTCTGTCAGGAGTATTCCTAAAAAGAAGAGAACTTTAAACAGGAATTTTATTACTCATTCTTTCAGGAGTACTCCTAAAAGAGACTGTTCCCCAGTCTGTCAAGACCAACCCAAAGAAAGACTGAAGAAAGAAGGGGGGGAAAAAATGACTGAAACTCACCTCTACCTTTTCAGGCTAACCCAGACTGAGTTCAGCTTGAACCTAAGCGACCTACCTTGACTTTCACTTTCTTCATTTCAGCGAGGTCGGTCTTCAGGGTCCGCAGCTGTCTCTCGTGCTGCGACCTTTCTCTCATCAGTTTCGCGTGCTCCTTCTGCGCAGCTTGGAGCTTCTTCATTTCCTGCTGCATGTTGCCGATCTTCCTCTCGTACTCCTGCTTGATCGACTTGATCTTCTCGTCACTCTGGGTCGACCCTGACTTGATGTTCGACAAGACCTGCGGAAGGTGGGATAGCAAGAGTTGGAGAGATCTCGTATAGAATCAGTTCCGCTGAAGCTGCCATTCTTTTTAACAGAACGGGTTTAAAAGAGGGTCTACTCCCTTCAAATAATAATAATAATAATAATAATAATAATAATAATAATAACACAGACACCACCCTACTTACGAACATTCAACTTACAAACGTTCAGATACGAACAAATGGAATTGCAAATTAACACTGTGTTCAGAGCACTCCTCTTTGCCACCCGTAAGCTAAAATTTTGTTCTGTGCACCTATTCTATAAAATACATTACTGCACGAACAGTGAATTGTATTTTAGGATGAAACATACAGTACTGTATTTAGACTTGATATCATACTGTACTTGAACGGGCGTAAAAAGCACGTTAACCAACTCACGAACAAATGGCCGTCCAGAACGTAACTTGTCTGTAAGTAAGGCAGTGTCTGTAATAATAATAGCAACAGGTAGACTGATGATACAAACCTTATCTCTTTCTTCCTGGGTGGCTCTGATCCTGTTCATCAAGACGTTCAGCTTGTCCTCGTACTGCTGCCTCATGGTCTCGAGACGCCGCTGACTCTGCTCCAGCCCCTCGATCAACTTCTGTTTGATGGAGATTTCACTCGTCAGCTCGGCCAGTTCCTCTGTGTAGTTTTCTGCAGGATACACGAAGAGTATTAATGCTATTGTAAAGGCATGAATTTCGGACAGTCCGATTGCAATCCGTTAGAAATGTACGTCACGTACACAGTTCGTTGATGATGCCGTTATATCTCAGGGCAGTGATTATTAATGCTATGGTAAAAGCATAAGTCATGTACAGTCTTGATTGCAATCCATCTTAGAAATGTACGTCATGTACACGATTCACTATGATACCATAATATATTAAGGCATTAATGTCAACATCAACTTGATAAAAAGGTACAAAGAGCATTAAAGATATCGTAAAAGTATAAACAGTTAGGCACAGTCCGATTGCGATCCATTTAGAGACTCACTGATCATAACACTATCTCTTAAAGCATTAACGTCAAAATCATGAAGGAATATCACAGAGACAAACTTGATATAAAAGAAATTTAACCCTGCCAAAAAAATTCTCTACAAAAGTGAACATAAAACGTGCAGTTCAACATCAAACGTGAAGTGAAACCAATGAAAATCTTGATTAAATATCAACAAAGCTTCTCTCCACTTCTCATCGAAGCTTCGTCATCGTCATACCTTCAGGGCCCTCTACATCCGACTCATCATCCTCATCTTCGTCTAGAAAGCAGCGTGAGGGAGGAAATAACGACATCTTTAGCGTACATGCTAGCACAATGAATTTACGGTGCACACTAACACAGAGATGGATGATATGACTGCTGGCACTAGGTCACTAAACTAAATTCTGCCAGGGCACTACTAATTCGTTTAAAAATCAAAGCACCTCTACAATTATGTTGGTATATGTTGTATACTGATTAACTTTTTTGAGTTTTGTAGGTAAAGATACATAAAGTTTGAACATGAGATTTTATAAATATTAATAATAGTTTCAAGATTTAAAAAAATGAAAAAGATAGTCCTTTTCACTGTTCTCAGTTTAAGTACGTTTCAAATAACTTTAGATATAAATGCTTATAAAAATATTTATGCTACGCCATTTGAAGACACAAAAAAGCTATAGAATTAAAAAATTTTCTAATGGAGTATAGATATTTTTTGTTTTGCATTTGTGCAAAAGAACTACGGTACTGTATTCGGCTGTTTTGTACACAACTGATGTCCTGTATAAAAGAGAATGCGGTTTACAATTCTCAAGCAGGTACCTGCTTCGAAAGGAAGCGACCATAACAAATTGTTCGAAGCTGCCTTGTCACAGATAATGAATTTCACAATGCTGGTTTCTCTAATTTGAGGCTGGTACTTAAAAGCAGGCTATAATAACTACTACTTAAGCAAAACGAAAAAAGCGAATTTGGCCATAAACTAGAAAGAACATGTTAGGCCTTTGTCAGAACAATCATGAGTTTCAATTAATCATAGTGAAACCACACTCACTAAATTACAGACTTGCCGAATTAGCCGACACTATGGCAAGTTGAGAAAGCACACTTAACTCACATGCATTAACCGTGACTTTTATAAGCGGAGAATAAACGCGTTCGTCATCAAAGCTCATGGGTTTTCTCATCACGGAAGAATAAGATCTGTCATCTTCATTTGAAAAGAATTTTTTGGGATATTTACTTGTTCTTTGTTTAGCCTATCATTTGTCTTTTAAATCTATGGATCCCTCACTATGGAGGTCCTCTTCCAGTTTCTAAACTGAATAATTGCAGGCACAGTGTGAATAATCGCAGGCACAGTGTCTCCACTTCGAGCCATCAATAATCTTTTTTACCTCTCATCACCTACTGCTTACTTATATAAAGTTTTAGAAAACCATTTTGTATTTTTTGTTTCACCTATGATTTTAAATATCTGCCTTCAAAGATCTATCATAAATACACAGATGTAAACCTTTATATTTATTCACCAATACATGTTTTATATCTCTCTGAAAAAGAATGTTACAGTTACCCACTCGCTCTACAACTAATGACATACAATGTATGGTTAATAAGATTGGGACACCATTAGTTCAAAGAACTTGTCTAGCAAACAAGACTTGCGATTTTGGAAAACGAAGCCTCCTATTCCGTAAGAACATTAGTAGTAAGCAAGCCAGAGCGTTCTACTTGAAAACAGTCAAACTCGAAGCTCATCTCAACACGAAACTAAAAACGAAACTAAACTAGGACCTTACTGTAAAATCCCCAGCAATATGTTTCTGCAAATTAGCAAGGCAAAATGAGTGAGGACAATATCCAATGGTGGCGTAAAAGTTCTTTATGCAATTGCACTGTTGAATTTAGTTGTGAAATATGCCCATGTTCAGTCTCTTTGCCATATGACAGGGATATACTCAAGCAGACAATTGTAGTTTAACTTAGAGGATGCTTATTCAATCATGTAGGAAAGATTATAACTGAATATAAGACTAAAACTAGCACACTATACTGTACTGTTTAATATTTTGGGTTTCTTGAGAAGGGCCTATCTTTGCAAAAGGGGCTATGTAAGACCACTTTGTGTAAAGAACGTAAACTTTACAGTCTTTGCTTGAAGCTCAGATATATTCTTACACTTATATTCATTCTAAAGACTCAAGGTACATACATCAAGTAACAGGAGAAGTTGTTACATATTAAATAAATGATCTACGACAACCTTTCATTCTTGAGCACCCTTCAAGTCACTCTTACTGATTGAAGGGCCCTTTGACTACCAGACCTGATTGTGGTAACCATTCCCGACTGAATGAATAATGAATAAATGTGGTACCAGACCAGATCGTGGTAAACACTACTAACTTAACGAATAACGAATCAGATTAAGCAACGTCAACCCACCTTTGTCTTCTCCGCTCTCGTCCGAACTTTCCACGTCTTCCTCGTTGTCATCGTCAGCGCCACCTTCCTCCTCCTCGTTCTCTTCGTCGTCAGCCGACCCGGAGCCTTCCGATACGCGTTTCTTTCTTTCCATGACTTGCAAATCTTTGGTGAGGTCTCTCTTCGCTTCTTCTATGAGCTCGGTGAAGCTCTGAGTGGGTTCGTCCATGACGCCGAACATCGAGCCTGTTTTTGCGAACGAAGAGGCGTGAGTAGGTGGTTCCAGTTTTGCAATTTTACGTGAAAAGTCTACTTAACATGAAAAAATAACTATAAATATCATCACAGATGAAAAGATATTAAATTTGTGGTTTCAACTTTGGAATTTTATATAAAAAAAACAACTCAACATGAAAAATAGATATAAATACTGTAAAAAAAATAAAGGTTTTAAATCTAAGGCTACAAATTCAGAATTTTACATTAAAAAAACCTTCAGCATGAGGAAATGCACATAAATAGAGAACAAGATGTCTGTTTGCCCACAATTTTGCCAAATACATTTCTCAGTCTTTCTGAGTTGCTACAAAAAACTACAAAAACACTTTCTTTCTTCAAAGCTTCAACTGAAAGCCCTAATGGACAGAGTTATAGGAAAAGGTGATAAACAAATAAATATGAGGGAATAGAAAACAAGACCGATACACCTGAATTCAGGAGAACGTCATCAGAAAGCAGGTATACAAATTCGCTCTTTGCTTGAACATATGGAGGTCAGGAGACTCCATAACCGCACTAGGCAAACTATTCCACATTTAACTGTAGCCCAAATAAAACTCCTGGCAGGTAGCTAATTGGAGAAACAAATCCACAGTTACGTATGGGTACGATTCCACTCTGAAAAGGGGAGTCGAACAGATTCCCAAAAGCTCTCGACGCAGATCTATTTCTGAACATATTCGTACCCATACACAACCGTGGACTTGTTTCTCCATTTCAAAACTCATGCTACTAGGAGCATCTTTTAAAAACAGGTGATTGTGAACTTACCTGACATAGGCACATGCAGAGGTGAGCCTGACAGTCTCACTGGCCTGTTGGCCTGATTGTTGAGTTGTTTCCTCAGTTGCATACAGAGATTCTCGCTCTCGCAGAGCTTGGCCCGGAGGTCTTCGATTTCCTTGAGGTAGCCCTGGATGACCGTGGCTATGTCGTTGTCTTCGCCCGCTGGTGAATGTTGGAAATATTTCGATAGAGTTGCAGTATTAATAATTGCATATACAGGCAGTCCCCGGGTTAAGATGGGTCCGGCTTATGAAGCTTTTCAAGTATATTCCCCAGAAATTATTTCCCGGTTTACGAAGCATGTTCCGGGGTTACGACGCTTACGCCGCCGATCCGACGGAAGAAATATGGCTACAAAATGGCAGAGTGATATAAATTTGGAGGTTTTTTTGATGAAAAACTCAATAAAAATGCAATATGCATCGTTTTCAATACACCCAAAGCATTAAAAGAAAGGTTTTTAGGATTTTTGACAATTTTTGACGATTTTCTGGCTTACGACACAGCGTAGGAACCCCCGTTGTAAACCGGGGACTGCCTATATAGTTATAAAGTATTATATTTGGAATAATAAAGTACCACCATTGCTAAAGTATTCTGAATAACAATACTGATATACCTTTCAATCCATACAAGATGTGAAAGATTTATATTTTATATTTATAATTCTGTTTACAGGAAAGTTATATTAAAGGCAAAATATCTGTAATAACTTCACTGATCTGTCAATGTGAATTTTAGCAAAATTTTGAAACTAAATAAACTAAATAAACTAGAGAGATGAAGCGGTATAAGCTGTAAATTTTAAACTTGGAAACGAATAACTTAACTAAAGAGATAAAGACTTAAGGACATTAACTCCTCATGGACACGGGATCAACGACAGTGAATCCTAAACTTGGGAAGCGAACTTAAAAGAAACCGAGTAGTGAATGACAACAACAGGGCCTTGAAGGTGACCGCCAAACCGAGAAATAAGGGGTGAAGAGTCCCCAAGGCACCCCGCCTACTCACAGCTGATCCAACCGCTCGTCTCCTTCTCGGCCAAGAGCGCCGTGTTCTTGGTGGTCAACATCTCGATGGTCTCCTGCATGGCCTTGATTCTGTTCCGCATGTTGTTTGTCTCGCTTGCCAGCATCTGGTTCTCGTGGTACATGTCGTTCACGGCCTCGCACCCGTCTTCGCTGATGATGCGTTTGCCCTGGGTGGGTGCAGGATGAATTGATAAGGGTCTCTGTCTTACAGGAATGGAATGTAAAGTTTGGGATAAAGTCAAGTGCTAGGATCTACAACGAGGTCAGTATGTTTATCTAAAGATTCCCTGATCTCTAAAGCCTCCAATGATTAAAGTGGGAGGTCCGTTGCTATCTTTGGGATCAGGTCTCTCTTCATTTCCTCTTTCAATGGTGAACTTCTCAGTTCCAGAGGTCCTTTATTCCTCATAAATTTGGACTGTGGAACAGTCTCTATGGGGATCTTGTGCAACTGGACCCTCAAAATAATTTAATTAAATTTTGATCTAATTTTTTTATAATTTCGTTAATTTATTTTTTCTTTTCTAATAACTGATCTCTTCTGTATTTCCTAACAACTTCTGTAGCTTCGAATGAATACCATATTCCTTGGGAGCTCAAATTTCAAGTCGATGGCCCCAGAAGGCTTGTTCCACATGAATAGGGTTCATTTCTGAATAATGTTAATAATAATAATCATAGCTGGGAAAATATGGAATCTGGGTCACCCATTTCACCGATATTACCTAGAAAATAAAACACCCAAACAGCGGGGTAAAACCCGAAGGCCCTCTTCCCACCCTCACCTGTTTATACTCCATCAGTTCGATCTTCAGCTGCTGAATCTCCTGGCGTAGCAAGGCGATGGCCTTGCTGGCCTTATCCTGGTTCACGGTGACCTTGTTCTTGATGTTGCGAGCCCGGTTGGCGTACTTCAAGGTGTTGAGCGTTTCCATGAAGTCCGTGTCGCTGGGAGACACGCAGGCTATCATCAGCGTCCTGCTGTTGCCTGCGGAGATGGGTGTGGGATGAGGATGGTGGGCAGTGTCTGTACAGACTCTGTGCCTTTCGTTTAGGTAGAATTATTTGGTTGTATCTGCACAGTACTGCGCTGTAAACAATACTTTGAACTTAGTTTTGTTTGCACGGTACTGTAAACAATACTTTGAACTTGTTTCAGTTGCACAGTACTGTAAATAATACTTTGAAATTAGTTTTATTTGCTAAGTGCTGAAAACATTTTGTACTGTACTTATGCTGGTTTGTGGAATTGTATTCAAGCTGAAACTAATTTAAATCATTACCAATTCTTGTTACGGTACCAAAACACAACAGGCACTGTATATGAAATACTGATACACACGCAAAAATGACATACAGTCTGAACAGATAAACACAAATAAAATTGGTAAACTACAACAGATCATTTTATATCAAAACCATTCTTCAAGAACTCCCCTTCTGGTGAAAGATGCCTTCTTAAGAAAACCACAGATCTTTAGAGAGTCCTTCACACCCCTGTATTTGGTAACTCACCCCCGAGAGAATCCTGAAGTAAGCGCGTCAGTTTGGAGTCCCTGTAGGGGACGTGGGACGCCTTTTTACTGATGTCCCCTAAAGCTGAAATCACGTTTCCTAGGGCTAACTGTAGGGGGGAAACAATAAGGTATATTGTTGATGGTGCAGGGTTCATTTCTAAATTCTTAGAATGGTTTAAGTTTGCATAAGATAAATATTGGATTTTTTAGCTATTCCACTTTTAGTTTACAAAAGATACAGTTGTTGTTTGGCTATTTCAAATACTTTAAGGTTTACAAAAGATAAAGATGTTGTTTTGCTTTTTCAGAGGCTTCTAATTTACAGAAGATGATGTTGTTTAGCTATTTTTTTCTGTATTATGAAATACAGTAAGCTCTTCCTTAATGACTATTGCAAATATTTCTTTATTTACTGTTCAAAGATCTATATTTCTACAGGTAACATCTCCAGTATTCCTGGAGCGTATTCAACCTACTATACACATAATAAAAAGGTTCCCTCTCCACACCTAATTCTGCTCCTTGACAAATCATACCACTATACAAAGAATACCACGGACTTCTGCCTCTGAAATCACTCACCAGCCCACAGTTAATGGAAATTCCCTCCCGAGCCCTCTCGCCCGTGGCTCCAGTCCGTTTCAGACGCTCCGATCCCGCCAGATCGACGAAGTGGAACTTGGCCGTCAGCGTTTCGAACTCGGGGACTTCTTCCGGGTTGTCTGGGTCCTGGAAAAAGTAAATGATTAGTTAAGTTTCTTTTTACCATGTAAAGGTGTTTCTGCCATTCAATGTTCTGATGGAATAATGTTTTAAATTGGGTGGGTTAAATATACACATCTCAATGACTGCAAATCTCTTGAAAGGGGTGATTCAGAGAAATCCGAACTTGCAGTCATTGCCAACTCAACCTTTGATTACTGCTTGAATTGAAAATAAATAAAATATACCTTTACAGTTTTACAGTATATATAAATTATTTTTGCTAAAAGTAGGGAGTAAAATTAACACGTCACCATAACTATAGGTCTTTCATTCATCTCTGTATATACGCAATTGTGTTTGTAAGAACATATTGTAAGTAATGTGATATATAAACTAATATTTAATGCACTGGTAGCAGGCTAAAACTTAAAAGGGCATTACAGTGTGTGAAACAAATACTTCATCCTTCCCTTAATATATTTCCGTCACGGTTCTAAAATGAATTACATGTATGCTAATATATTCAACGTTAATAACACCTTGACCAGTAATGTAATACAGAATCCATTATACATATACCACAGCACAATTAACAGCAATACATCATTTTTAACATCAAAACTAACCTGTATAGGAGACAACCTCTGCTGTTTGACTAGAAGGGTGAATATCGCATGCGACCTGGAGGACTGGGTGTTCATGTTGGTCGAACCCGTCGTTCGAGACAAGGCACCCGCCCTGAGGCACTGCATAGTCTCCTCCAGGGACGTGACCGTGCGCGTTGAGATGCCTGTGACGTATATCCCCCCGCCAGCGTCCTCATGGATGCGAACTCCACCTTTACCTGAGCCCTGTTGATAAAGAGAGAGAATTAGGCCTCGTGGTATGGGATACATGAAGTTCAGGGCAAACGCCGAGCAGGTAGGCGCTGGGACCTGTGTTGAGGTCGTTCTGTGAGGTTGTTCAGGGCTGAAAGGGAACTTGAGAGTAGGGTAAAAAGGGTTTGAAAGGTTTTACAGGGAGGGAAAACCTCGCAGTTGGAGTATGGAACAGTTAGGAAAGGGTGGAAAGTGGAAATACAGTAAAAAGGAATGAAAGGAACTCTTCTGTGCCATTTCTCGAGCTATTACACTGTTTCGATGTATGATACAACCTATTACTGATGCTAATCTTTATCTCATTTGCATTCAACATTTATACTTCAATTCCATACAGGAGACTGGACAAAGAATATAGAATTTAGGCCACAGGCCAAGCACTGGGAACTATGAGGTCATTCAGCATAGGGAAATCGATAGTAGAAAGGTATAACAGAAGGAAAACCTTACAGTCGCACTATGCAACAACTGTTAGTTAAGGGTCGAAAGCACGACGGAAGAAAGTGAATATGAGCGGAGGTACAGTAAAAGGAATAAGGGTTGCAGCTAGGGGCTGAAAGGGAAGCTGTAGAGAACCTCAAGTAATGCCTACAGTGCACCGCGTGAGGTCCAATGACAGCATTTAACCCCTATAGGGGAGGGAAGAATTCATGCAAGAAATAGCTGCACGGAAAAGAAGTCAATCAAATTCTGGGGCTACTGTGCTGTAGTTTCGATGTATTATGTTAATCTTTTCTCTCATTCGCATACATTAACAGTTCACTTCCATAAAGGAGAGTTGGCTCAATAATCTACGAATCAATTTCATATCATCAAGTTAATAGTCTAACCCTAGACAACAATGATATAGGCTGGCATCAGTTCCATCTCCTCCAACAAGATGCATCCTTTATCTCCCATCAAACTGGGCGAGTAACGGCCACCAATTGACCCCAGGATGATTTCCACCCTTAGGGACTGACAACATTAAGAGGGTTTTCCCTCGTCAAGAACTTAACCCAGTAGACGATACACTTAGACGCTTATGGGGAAACACACAGGACAATCTTACATCCTTAATCTCGACCTTCAGTTGGGTTACAATACGGGTTGTGGAGGAGGAGGAGGAGGAGGAGGAGGAGGAGGAGGAGGAGGAGGAGGAGGAGGAGGAGGAGGAGGAGGAGGAGGAGGAGGAGGAGGAGGAGGAGGAGGGGGGGAGGAGGACCCTAATCTCGACCTTCAGCTGAGTTACAATACGGGTTATATTTCCTTCAACGTCTAGAGGCAGGAGGAGTTGGAGGAGGAGGAGTTGGAGGAGGAGGAGTTGGAGGAGGAGTTGGAGGAGGAGGAATAGAACCCCTCCTTTTAAATTCATTCAAATTTTTAAAGGGACAACAATGGCGAAGCGTTATGCCATACTCAGCTGGGATGCAGGGGAAGGGTAAGGGGAGAACGTGACGTCATCATCTGTGAATTATTACCAAGAAGAAGAAGAGGAAGTGTTGTAAACAAACCAACTGTCAAACGAGAGTCTATGTTAAGACGGTTTGATGCTCGTGATCGAGCGTTGCGTTTTAAAAGTAACGGTTTATTTGTCATAAAATGGAGTTTATTTTAAAAACAATGGCAATTTATTGTTTTAAATAATTATTTTTCTTTAGGATTTGGCGTTATTTTAATAATAACGGTTGCAATTTATTGTTTTTAAAGGATTTTTATAATGGACTGGGCGTTATTTTAAAAACGGTTGCAATTTATTTTTTTGATTAAATAGTGTTTTTTGGAGTAATGCGATTATGCTGTCAGTACATATAAAGGAAATTAGTCTATAATAATGTTAGTACTTTATGAAATTTGTAAACGTTACTAATTTTCTAACTTTTTTCTTATAAGTTACTGACATTTTGTACTCTCTCTCTCTCTCCCCTGTAATAAAATTAATGATCTCTAAAATGTGTACAAATGTCTTATATGATTCCCTACATATTTTTTGTTAATGAGTTACTCTCTCTCTCTCTCTCTCTCTCTCTCTCTCTCTCTCTCTCTCTCGACCCTATAATAAAGTTAATGATCTCTAAAATGTGTACAAATGTCTTATATGATTTCCTACATTTTTTGTTCGTGAGTTACTGATCTCTCTCTCTCTCTCTCTCTCTCTCTCTCTCTCAATAACAGCACCACCACAAATAACACCACTCAGCACAGTTAATAACAGTCCTTACTCACCGTAGGAATGCCGTTTGATACATACCACCCAGAAAGGTAAAACAAAAAATATATATATAAATTGTCGTCATACCTTTGTCGCTTTGCCAGAAAGCGACCATAGAGATTTCTGAAGGTAAATATATACCTTTGTAGGGGGGTAATATAACGTGATGGAGATGTATGGGACAACTGGATGGGGCTGTCTGGAGGTAATTGGATGAATAAAAGGAGTTGAGAGGTAAGAGGAGGTGTTTTGTTTATGTAAATAAATAAAAAATAAATAAGTAAATACAGAAATGAATATGTAAATAACTGTGGTGTTTGAGTTTTGTAAATACATAAATAAATAAATATAAATAAGTAAATGACTAATATATATATATATATATATATATATATATATATATATATATATATATATATATATATAATATACAGTATATATATATATATATATATATATATATATATATATATATATATATATATATACAGTATATATATATACATATATATATATTTATTTTTATTATATTTTTACCATTTTTCATTTATAATATATATATATATTTATTATATATATATATATATATATATAAATGGATATTTTAGGATAAATCCTTCAAGTCTATATTGCACTATGAAGTTAAATATGTACCTGGGGGTTAGTTGACTCCTGTGGGTCACACTCACCCTGAAATCAGATTCAAACAGGCCTATAATCGCCTTCCTATAAATCTATTGTATCTCTATTGAGATAAATGTTAATTATGTACCTGACAGTCAGTCACACGTTGTGGGTCGCAGACTGGCCTCCCCTCGTACTCACCCTGAAATCTGGTTCGAACAGGTCAATGATCTCCTCGTTGTAGAGCTCCATGAAGTGGGCGGTGATCTTGAAGTCGGGAGGGGTGGTCTCCGCCTCCTTAGCAGCTGCCCTCCTCTCCTCTATGCCCCGGAAGAGGTGGTCCACCGCTCGGGGTATGATGCCCACGGTGTCCTCCCTGGAGTCCACCTCCAGACCCGTGCCCATGGTGTAGGTCTTGCCCGAGCCGGTCTGTACGTGTGAGGAGAATGGGAAAATCGGGTTAGAAATTAACCTTGGTTTCAAGTGGAATTAAATATATAGAATTAGGGAGTCAAAAGTCTATTTTTAATCAATGACTCAATTCAAAATTGACTCGATGAACATCACCTGCACCCATGGCAGTCTGTATGTGTAGTGAGACTGGAAGAACTGGGTTATAAATTGACTGCGGTTTCAAGTGGAATTAAATATAGAGAAACTGGGGAGTCAGAAGTCTTTTTCCAATCAATCAATCAATGACTCAGTCCTAAAATGACTCAATGAACACTGCCTGGTGTAGGTCTTGCCCGAGCCGGAATGTACGTGTGGGGAGAATGGGAGAACTGGCCTATAAATCCAGAGTCTTCCCCCTACCTGTCCGTAGGCGAGCACGGTGGCGTTGTAGCCGTCAAAGCACCCCTCGATGAGCCCCTCCACGCAGGTGTCGTAGACCTCCCCCTGCAGGGTGCCCATGTCGAAGACGTAGTCGTAGGTGAAGGCCTTGTCCGACCCCAGCCACACCTGGGGCTCCCCCGGGGTCACGCTCGTGCACACCCGGCACATCTCGATGAGCTCCCGCGCTATCTGGGGCCGGATCCTGGAAGGGTTAATTACCAATGAGATGGTGAGGATTGACTAGGGAGTGAAAGGGTTAATTAGTGACATTACAATGAAAACAGTGACGTGACAGTGAAATCTGACTAGGGCGGTGAAAGGGTTAATTGCTGACAAGACATGTTAGGGTGATGAAAGGGTTAATTACTGGAAATTTGATGAAAACTGACTAGAACTGGATCAAGCGATAAATTGTGGGAAAGACAATGACTCTGGTTTAGGATAATTAACATAGGTTAAAAATAAACTTAAAATTCACCTTAAACGTTAAAAATAAATGTTAAATTAACCTCAAATGTTAAAAATATATTAGGAATACAAAGGAAGAAATGTTAATATGAATGAATATATAATTATAAATTTCAAAACGTATTTAATGCGATAATCAACAACGAGATTTTGTTGCATCCTACGACCAAAAATTCTACAACCTCATAAAAATGTATATCTTTTTATAAACGAGTGTTTATCAATATACAATTTTAATATAGATATAAACAAACCCTTGGCCTCCATCTTGGCTCTCTTTGTGACAAACAAACAAAGAAAGAACAAAGAAACAGAAAGAGGAAGAGATAATATTCTTCTCTTAAAAGAGTCTTAAGGTTAGGACCACTGGTCTGGGAGCAATTCTTGAAGGCAACCGGGAATATATATATTTGCATACTGTCTGCATAACCTGTTTTTAGTTTTTTCCCTCAAAGACCTAAACAAAGTAGTGTTGTTGTTGTGTGTGTG
>NC_089774.1:10635158-10637658 GCF_040412425.1 Macrobrachium rosenbergii | reverse complement strand
CTCTCCTCTGGGCATGTCTCTTGTAACCGTTACCTCACCGTGATGGCACGAAGGTGCCAGGGGCATGTGGGCACCGTCTAAATACCCGACCACCGTAAGGTTCGAAAAATTTTTGGGCATTAGCAATGCATTTTTATTTTAGCATAATTTTTATTTTTGGTTGTGTCCTTATTATTAAATAATTTTAGTCAATAAGCTGTTAATCATTGAGTATTATTCATGTTAAAATTATTAATGGTAGGCTACATCCATACAGAAATGTGTAGTCACTTAAACAATCAGTTTCATTTGTCATTTAATTTTTTAATATCTTTTCTGACATAATTTTTAATATCCACTGGATTCTGGCACTCATTCCCGCTCGGATCCCAATTCCAAGGACTGCTGTATGTTTTAGGAATGCTTAGAGCTTTCAAAAAGCTGGAATATTAATATATTTATATAATGGTTTAGGGGCAGTCATTATTATGATTATATATTTACAAGGGCAAAAACAAAGTGAAGAGATGTTTAAGTAAGTAGATTGATAAATATACTAACATGCAACTCAAGTGGTCATTTACCCTCTCTCTCTCTCTCCCTCTCTCTCTCAGCCCTGGCCCTTCCTAAAAACCCTGTTTTACAAAAGTGTGGGCCATTATACCTCATCATGAAGATAGATACCAACACTTTCAGTTTTGATACGAACACCTTCCCAACCCATAAGAGACCAGATACTTCTATATTTCACTTTACTTCATGAAATCTATTTAAATTTATGCTTATTTATCATTCCTGTATCAACAAATTGTAATTTTATTTAAGACTATGGCAGCATTTTCCATTTTTAGTAATGGAACTTATTTTCAGTTTATAATTCATTCGTTTCTGGAGACATCTGGCATCTATACAGGTAGGGGGCGTGGCTTCCATCTTACCTTGGACTAAAACCCGTATATCTCGCGTCACAGATAAACTGGCTCTTGTCTCCCACTTGGGTAAAATGGCGTATAATTTGTCACTGTAAAACCAAATAACTCATTTTTAATTGTTTGTTGTTTATTCAGTAAATTAAGAAGTGTTTGTTTGTTATCGTATGTTATACTTGTATCATCTCATGAAACTCACAAATGGAGTATGTGTTTCTGTTTGTTTGTCGAGGTATGTACTTGATTTTGTCTTGATTTAGATCAACATTTAAGAGGAATTATGCTAAAATAACATTTTGTTTGTACTTGTTCTTCAATGAGCTGTTACCTGCTACCTGAAATTAATTACTGATGTTGTGTTTTAGTTTAATTATCATGCGTGTGGCACCTGAATCCATTTTGTTTTTACTCGCAGAATTCTGTAAAAATGTCTGCGTATTTGTCCGTACGAAAACAGCCAAATAAACTTTACATCCCAATAACTTATTTGTTTTTGTCATCGCTCAAATCTTATCTACTTTCTCATTAGCCCAAATAACATCCATAGTTACCTTAATTCTTTGTTTTATTGTTCTTTGAAATTTTTTGTCAGAACTGGTCACAGCAATGACCCAAGATCCCATTACGACCAGGACCATTTGCAGGATCATTTGCGTCCAAATATGGAGGACGTCTTCATTTTTCTCTCGACCGGACTGGGAGCTGGGAGTTGGGAGTGGGAGGGAGATGGGGTGGGCAATCCCGCCCCCCCACCCACGTTCAAAGAACCGCTGTGTCCAATTCTTCATGAAAATGAGCTGAAGGATTGGTAGGGTTTGTCTCATTCATTGACTTTAATGAGGTTTTACGAATGTCGTATATTGGAGGTTGATGTTTGGGGATTCACTGTATATATATATATATATATATATATATATATATATATATATATATATATATATATATATATATATATATATATATTCATATACGTGCTATCCACCCCATCACGGAAGATTGCAGATGATTTCCTCTCTTTCCCAAGAAGGTAATTACTCAGAAATGTAATGATTAAAACCAAACAATTACAGTCGCTCGATAATTACTCTTAATTACTCTTTTCAACAGAAGGCAATTGCAAATGCTTCCCCCTGAGAGAGAGAGAGAGAGAGAGAGAGAGAGAGAGAGAGAGAGAGAGAGAGAGAGAGAGGAGAGGGAAGGGGGAGGGCAAGTGGGTGGATGGGTGACCATCTGGTCTTTCCTTTCACCTAACCATTAGTTAATACCCCGACCCCCACCCATCCACACAATACCCAAGGGTATTAGAAGCTAATAATACCCACCTTCTCTCCAGATACCCACTACTAAAGATACTGTGAAACATTCCTCCCATTCTTACTATTGATGGCAGTTGTAAGACTTTCATTCATAAAAATACATGAATGGGATAATTTACTCACTATTGTTTACTATCCAATCCAGTACACAAATAGTTTCAGTTTTCTAGTGACTTTTAATTGATATATATATATATATATATATATATATATATATATATATATATATACATATATATTTAGTTAAAAATACAAGTAATATAAGAGAGTATCGAT
>NC_089774.1:10622658-10630158 GCF_040412425.1 Macrobrachium rosenbergii | reverse complement strand
GAATTTATTCTAGGTTTTATAAAATCATCTACAATTCTTCGAGTAAATTCTGTAAAGGATTTATGTTAGGATTTTAAATAAAAACATCTATAATTCTACCAGTAAATTCTGTAGAGGATTTATGTTAGGATTTTTAATAAAAACATCTACAATTCTACGAACAAATTCTGTAGAGAATTTAGAATAGGAAAAAACATTTGCGCGTCTAAAATGTTCGAAACATTTGAAACATCTGCAGTTTTCAAGATGTTAGCACCATTCTGAAGCATTTTAGACATCGACATCAAATTGTTAAGCATCTAAAGCATTTTCAGTCTTCCAAGCATTGAAAAGCATCGACAAAGCATTAATAGCAACTGAACCCACAAAGCATCGACGGTCGTCAATGCGTTTAAAGCATCTAAATAAAAAGAAAGCATTTCAAGATATTCAAATTATTTACAATATTCGAAGCATTTAAAATATTCGATGCTTCTGAAGCATGTGACACAGCTATACGGGGGGAGAGAGAGAGAGAGAGAGAGAGAGAGAGAGAGAGAGAGAGAGAGAGAGAGAGAGAGAGAGAGAGGAACGTTGGCACTGCACACCTGTGCAGGGACTGACTCATCGGTGATTACAGAAAAACACTTGTAGAGGCTACAGAGTGTGCTTAGCACCTACTACTCCAATGAAGATATGTGTAATAATAATAATAATAATAATAATAATAATAATAATAATAATAATAATAATAATAATAATAATAATAATAATAATAATAATAACAATAATAATTTGTTTTTCTTATGCTATATTTTGAATAATTGTAATTACTATTCTGTAGATATTATCATTAATAAAAATACTTTCTGTAATAATAATAATTATTATAATAATTATAATAATAATAATAATATTTAAATATGCAATACTCTTAGAATAATGATAATTTTTCTTCTGTAAATACTAAATAAATCAGCAATAATACTAATAATAATAATAATAATAATAATAATAAAATTCTATCTTGGCATAATAATCATAATCATATTTTTAAGACCATTTCTTTGTAAACATTAATGTTAATACACAAAATTTTCTTTATATTATATATATAGGATTTCCATGCCGTCGGCATCTTAATAAAAGGCATTAAAATAAAAAAAAATCCTGTAATAAAATATTTTTTAATCACAAGGCCCCTAAATAAAATTAAAAATGTTGGTTTATTTAGTAAAGAAATATCGCTAAAAACCGACCCATGAGAGAGAGAGAGAGAGAGAGAGAGAGAGAGAGAGAGAGAGAGAGAGAGAGAGAGAGAGAGAAAATTGTTCCTCCCAAAATCCTATGTTCAATTTCTTTATTTAATCCAATTTACAAATTAATGGGGACTGATTATGCAATATACTGGTTATTAGAGAGAGAGAGAGAGAGAGAGAGAGAGAGAGAGAGAGAGAGAGAGAGAGAGAGAGAGAGAGAGGGTAATTATCTCAATTATTCAGAGAAAAAACCAAACGTGACTCAGCTCCACATTCCACGTTTCCCCTGAACTGGAAAATGACTGACCTGTGTTTTAAGCCGTTTAATCTTTAATGAAAACTCTCTCTCTCTCTCTCTCTCTCTCTCTCTCTCTCTCTCTCTCTCTCTCTCTCTTAATCTAAGGTTGCTTATGCTAAATATTAATTCCTATTGATTGCTAATTCTCAATTCAATTTAAAATTGTACAGCATGACATTATTATTTGATTCTCTCTCTCTCTCTCTCTCTCTCTCTCTCTCTCTCTCTCTCTCTCATATACTGCCTAATCAAAATACCAGTCACCATTAATTTGTAAACTGAAATTAAATAGAGAAATTGAACACATGATTTTGGGGGGAACAATTCTCTCTCTCTCTCTCTCTCTCTCTCTCTCTCTCTCTCTCTCTCTCTCTCTCTCTCTCTCTCTCCAAGCAGCAGGTGCTTAAACAAGGTCTCACATTGCACCATAACGTCATGAGGGTGTTATCATGCATATTAACGTGAAATTAATATTATCTTGGCATTTCTTCTTCATATGTGGAAAGCAAAAGAGAAAAGAAAATATAAAATATAATTAAAAGAAAATAATTAGGAGAAGAAATAGTAAAAGAATAACATAGATAGAAATAGTAAATATATAATATATATATATATATATATATATATATATATATATATATATATATATATATATATATATATATATATATATATATATATATATATATATATATATATATATATATATATCAACTCTGTGACTGCTATCTAGTTATCTTTCCTAAATGAGGAGGCCGATGGGAGGGGGCATTCTAGCTCAAAAGAGTGGCATCCAAATTTAAAAAAAGAGTCACTATTAACTGAATTAACTTGAATTCAAAACGGAATTCAAAAGAAGTAAAAAAAAAAATTCAAATTACGTAAAAGACAAAATGAATAGTTTTAGTCTGAGTACAAAAAAAAAAAAAAAAAAAAAAAAAAATTGACCTCTTTCAAGAGGACAGGACAGACCCTTGTTCCTCTTGGATTCTTTACATAAGCAACCTCTCTCTCTCTCTCTCTCTCTCTCTCTCTCTCTCTCTCTCTCTCTCTCTCTCTCAGCAACGCTAATTAGACACCAGGTATGACGATTCAAAGCATAATTAGCACGGTCTTCCGTGCGCTTCAAACTGAGTACAATTCTCACCAAGTTCTTTTAACTAACTTCTTTTTACATGAAGATAGGAGGAATCAGGAAAGAGGAATAAGATACGAAGAGGAGAGAGAGAGAGAGAGAGAGAGAGAGAGAGAGAGAGAGAGAGAGAGAGAGAGAGAGAGAGGAAATGTTATTTCAGAAGACAAATCAAATGACGCAACTTTCTTGTTCATTAAGAGCAGAACTTCAGGGAAAAGGAATGGAGAGGAGAGAGAGAGAGAGAGAGAGAGAGAGAGAGAGAGAGAGAGAGAGAGAGAGAGAGACCCGTTTCCTGAAAAGACTGTCAGTGTCTGCCTACTGTCAAATTAAGACAAATAACTGGATCTACTCATTGTAACTCAAATTCCTTTGAAGACTCCAAATCATTCATCTTTTTATTATTATCCTATTTCATTTCTCTTATTCTTCAACTTCCAGGCATCTGGCGTCGCAAAGACCACGGTCAGCACGTCAGGAGGGGGATATAATCGCCGGATATACAAACAGAGGTTCCAGAAAGGAATTTGGGCTGGCGAGGGAAAAATCAATATTAGTCTTTTGTTCCTTATTCCCATTGTCGTTAGGGCAAGATCAATATATGAGAGAGAGAGAGAGAGAGAGAGAGAGAGAGAGAGAGAGAGAGAGAGAGAGAGAGAGAGAGAGAACTAATAATAATTCGTAACCATTTCCTTCAATCTTTCGTGAGATGGGAAAAGAGAGAGAGAGAGAGTGACAGGGACAGGCCAACACCACCCACCTACACTCCTGATCCTCTCTCTCTCTCTTTTATAGGAGAATCCGGTCTGTGCCACTTTTCCTGAGCCTTCTTGAGTTATTGACTATCGATTGAAAGATAGTAAAGAGAGAGAGAGAGAGAGAGAGAGAGAGAGAGAGAGAGAGAGAGAGAGAGAGAGAGAGAGAGATTCAAACGAACGTCAGAGATAGAAACATCGCATGAATAAGGGTTCTTAGTCAGACAAACCACAGAGAGAGAGAGAGAAAGAGAGAGAAATAGGTCAACGCCACCCACCTGCACTCCTGTTTCTCTCTCTCTCTCTCTCTCTCTCTCTCTCTCTCTCTCTCTCATTCACAGAATCACCTTTGAGAGAAGCGAGGCAGCAGAAGATTCAGCTGAATGTATATCCATTTTGTTGATGTTTTTGCACTGCGAGGCGTTTTGGCTTATATCCTTATGGCGTTAATAACAGCTGATAGTTTGACAGAAATCAGCTGATTTCTGTCAACGCTCGTAATAATAATAATAATAATAATAATAATAATAATAATAATAATATCTAAATAACCGTAATTCTCTCTCTCTCTCCCTCTCTCTCTCAAGGAAGGGTATCTGCCAGCAGTAAGTGACAATGAAGCCATGCCCACCAGCCACCTCTTAAACTAACCAATGCCCACACCTACAGCCATCATGATCCACGGTCATCTCTGGGCATTTAAACCAGACTTCCTTCTATGGGAGTTGCCATGCAAGCACAGAGAGAGAGAGAGAGAGAGAGAGAGAGAGAGAGAGAGAGAGAGAGAGAGAAAGGCTAGAATGTTGAAAAGTTTTTAAACGAAAGTTTTTAGAGTTTAAAAGGCTAGATTGTTGTAAAATGTTACAGTTAGTAAAATAAGAGAGAGAGAGAGAGAGAGAGAGAGAGAGAGAGAGAGAGAGAGAGAGAGAGAGAGAGAGAGAGAGAGAGAGAGACTTTAAATCAAATAGTTAAATTGACAACAGCAAAAGTAAGAGAGAACGATAGCAAGAGAGAAAGATAGATAGATAAATAAATAACGAGAGAGAGAGAGAGAGAGAGAGAGAGAGAGAGAGAGAGAGAGAGAGACTCTATGCAGTAATGCAACCAGGCGTTCAATTGCCTCTATTGAGTGTGTCCTTGGTCACTTCACCTGGGTACTACCCCATGCCCCCTAGAGAGAGAGAGAGAGAGAGAGAGAGAGAGAGAGAGAGAGGAAGGTTCAACTATACATATCATTATCACTGCCTATAAACTTACTATAAACAACCTAATTCCCCAATCTTCTAAACCAAGCAGGTGAACGAACGCAAACACCCCTCATAAAAGGCGAACAGTTTTCCGCCACCTTTGAGTTCACCTTCTGAACGAGGCCTCGTTAAGCTTCTGAACCCGAGGCTTGAAAACTCGGGAAGATATTGGCAAAAGTTAAGCGAGTTTTAGATGAGTTTTATGTCGTTAATATAGGACATTTTAGAGACATTTTTCTATGATGAGGGAGTGAAGATATTGGTGCTGTCTTCTAGATGGGACTTGACGTCCCTAGGGAAGGGAGTTCACGTCCCAACTCTCTTATTTATTACATTTACTGGACCGTGAGGGGAGATGTTTGGGTGTATATAAAATTGCAATAATGGCATTTAAATACGATTAATGAGAACTAAATTGAAATAAGCTTGAGAGAGAGAGAGAGAGAGAGAGAGAGAGAGAGAGAGAGACTGTATATCAACAATTACAACAGAAAGATTAAATTAGAAAATCATCAACAAAATGCCAACAAGTTTATGCGAGGGAGAACTAAAGGCCTCTGAGAGAGAGAGAGAGAGAGAGAGAGAGAGAGAGAGAGAGAGAGAGAGAGAGAGAGGGGTGGGGGTGTGGGGGGATCCCCCCCCCAATACCAGCAATAACAGAGAGAACAGAAGTACCAGTCAATCACTCCCCTTCAAGTGGCACTGACGATCGAATGGTACAACTAGGCACCCCTTACACAATCAACCCCTTCATTCAACTCCCGGATCTACTGGCAGAATAGAATGGGTAGAATGGATGGGTAGAGAGATGGATAGAAAGAGGCAGAGAAGCTCGTTCTATCTTCTATTCGTGTCTATTCTCTCGGTGGGATTGGGTAGAGATGGTTGATAAGTTTTGTCTGAGTGGTTTTGGGGGCTTAGTTGGCCCTGGTGGTCTCTCTCTCTCTCTCTCTCTCTCTCTCTCTCTCTCTCTCTCTCTCTCTCTCTCTCATAAGTATATAGATGTTAAATTTCTCTATCTCTGTCTGTCTCTCTCTCTCTCTCTCTCTCTTACAAGAAAGTTTTGATGTTAAATTGTTCTCCCACTCTCTCTTAGATACCAAAGTGAAAAATGTTCATTCTCTCTCTCTCTCTCTCTCTCTCTCTCTCTCTCTCTCTCTCTCTCTCTCTCTCTCTCTCTCTCTCTCCCCTGTCAATGGAAACGATTGACAGAATAGGAAACCTTTATTGCTAAGCTGATTTAAATACAAATCATCTTGCTAATATCCAACTTAAACTTTTCCACGAAAATAATTTCTGAGTAAAAACGAAAAATAATTAATAATAATTATTCCAGTAATAATTATAATAATCACAATAACTAAAAAAAAAGTTCTAATAATTGTACAATACAGAAAAGGTTCACGCAAATGAAATGCTTTTCTGGAATAAATTAAAATATAAAGAAAGAGATAAATTATACAAATAGAAATTAAGTTATACGTCACATTTGTAAACAAGGCGTTTGCAGAGGAAATACGGCACCAAGCAATATCTCGTATAAAGAAGCCATCTGCAGTACTACAATCGAGCTGCAGAGAGAGAGAGAGAGAGAGAGAGAGAGAGAGAGAGAGAGAGAGAGAGAGAGATTCTTCCTCACATGAGACCACATTGAAATAAACGCCTTTTTAGTTGGAGAGAGAGAGATTCTTCCTGTGACAATACCAGAAGGATACAAGCTCTTTTTCAGAGAGAGAGAGAGAGAGAGAGAGAGAGAGAGAGAGAGAGAGAGAGAGAGAGAGAGAGAGAGAGGGGGAATCCTTCCTCCTATGACAAGAGACCATATTGAAACAAACACGTTTTCAGAGAGAAAGAAAGTGATATTCTTCCACTTTCTCAGAGAGAGAGAGAGAGAGAGAGAGAGAGAGAGAGAGAGAGAGAGAGAGAGAGAGAGACCTATGTTAACAAGAGGGGGAAACCGTATGACGTCACGTAGTCTTCTCGCAGACTTCCTCAGAACAGTTGATCTCCAGTTTCGACAAATGAAAGGCCCCCTTTCTCACAGTACAGAGCATTCATATTTGCCCAAACAAGACATCTTTTTCCTGCGAGAGAGAGAGAGAGAGAGAGAGAGAGAGAGAGAGAGAGAGAGAGAGAGAGAGAGAGAGAGAGAGAGAGAGTCATTATTTGGCCTCCCCAATATTTCATGGACCCACAAAAACAGGCTAAAAAAAAATATAAAAAAATATTTAGCCAGGCAAAAAGCGAGTAATAAATTTCAAGACGCCACGTTTGAGTCGACTGAACGCGGCCGGGTTTTAAAAAACTTGGCTGCGACAGAGAGAGAGAGAGAGAGAGAGAGAGAGAGAGAGAGAGAGAAGTTTAGTAGACAATACTATCAGATGAAGAGGTTAATATTCTATATGAGAGAGAGAGAGAGAGAGAGAGAGAGAGAGAGAGAGAGAGAGAGAGAGAGGAGGAAACTCCTCCTATCTAGGATGAAGGAAGAACGCCCCAAGCATCCTACAATCCTATAATCTCTCGTCCATCCTTCTCTATACTCATTACCAATTATTCATGAATTTAGGAAGACAGAGAAACAAGGATGGGAGATGAGGATATTCCTCCTATCGAGGATGAAGGAAGAACGCCCCAAGCATCCTACAATCCTATAATCCCTCGTCCATCCTTCAGGCGCACCTTGAGAACAAATCCTGGCTACAGACTCGACAGAGTTCAATGGAGGCGGGAATGTAGCCAACGACGAGGCCTATTTCCTGTACAATAAAGGCCCCTTCGCTTAAGAGGATGTGAAAAATAACGGTGGTGGCATGCGTCTCCCCAGCTGACG